>NW_007730671.1:37302-78694 GCF_000696425.1 Galeopterus variegatus
CTTCCAGGGTTTGGTGGCATGCTTGTCCTCAAGGGTAGGGAGCACAGTGGGGTCATGGGAAGGATGGTGAGGTGTGCAGCTTCAGGGTGAGCCCAGATCACCGTGCATTTATTCTCTGCTGTAAGAGATTCCCTTGCCACTGCCTTCCTCCCTCAGTTCCCACCCAAGATGACCTCACACCGCACTGGGTCAGATGCTGATTCATCTCCATAGTTCAGGTCACACGCTGTGTTGTGATATGTACGTACATGCCCATCCGCCCAGGACAGCAGAAACTCTCTCTGCCTTATTTAATTTTCCTACATATGGCATAATCCCTGGCCTAGAGTGGGCATGTGATCATCTTGGCAAATGAAAATTTTATAAAGAATGAATAAGAAAAGTTTGCTTTGACTGTAACTACAAAGGAGAGCAAAGAAAGCATTTCACGTAGCATGGTCAGTTCTGAGAGCACTGTTACAGAAAGGATCCCCAAACTGTGATATCTTGCGAAGAGATCATGAATCTCCTAAGTTAGAATTTCACTAGCCATCCATGAACACAAGCATGACAAGGGAAAGTCCAGCGTGACACGAAGGCACTCCTGCACCTAATGGGCCTGTCTATTGCTGTTTTGGGGAGTTGGGGGAAATGGCAGAAATTATGGGAGATCCTTGTGCACTTGATTTGATATCTGGAGTTTTCTCTGTGCTTCCTCCCACACCAGATGTTCTAGCCTTGGGAAGCTTCTGTTGTGGCCTTTGTTGGTGCCCCCGCCCCAACCTGCCCGTCCATTTCACCAGTGCTAGCTGAGCTGGGGTGTGGGTGGGACAGACCCCACCTGTTCCCAAAGCTTGCACTTATTTGTGCACCTTCACCAGTGTCACCTCAGCCCTTCTGCCTGGGTGACGGGCAGGGACAGGCAGCGCTCAGGAGAGAAAGCAAACCCTGTTGGCAGGTGGAGCTAAGAGGTTTAGAGAGAAAGGGACAGAGCCATGTGGAAACCATGGCTCAGGCTAAGTCTGCTGCTGTCCTGTGCCATGAGCCGAGAACCCCTTGTCACGTTTGATCCAGTTAGGTTGGGCTTTTCCACAGCTGTCACCAGAAACATTTTAACTCATGAACTCACATCAAATTTACTTGAAAATCTTAAGTGTCTTTACAAGTTCTTCTGGAGAAAAATCAAATCAACATTAAAATCATGAACTTAAAATGACTTATTTCTTTGATGAATTAAAAAGTCTTTGTAAAAAAATCACATTTTCATTCCAAATTTGGTTTCGTGCAGCCAGGAAGAATTTGCTTCTAAATCACAAAAAGAATCTCTGCCTGACCTGGGATTTTTAATTAACTATGAATAATCAAAGTTCTTAAGCCACATAGTCTAAATCATCAGTAATTTTTTTAAATACCACCTAGTTATAATAAAAAATCATAGAGGCAGTCCTTCATAATGGTTAGAAACTGGACTTGGGAGTCTGCTTGGCATTGTTATTAAAGAGTTGTGTACTTTTATGTACATTAAGGAGACTTTCCAAGCCCTAGTTCTTTGGTCTGTACAATGGGGTCATTAATAATAATTATTAACTCATTGGGTGTTATGAGAACAAATGAAGCAAATGTAAGTAAAGTTTAAAAAATAAATACTAGTTGTTATTATTGTCATTTTTATTACCAGTGTCGTCAGTTATTTTTAGGTACATTTATCAAAAATTAGCAACAGAGATAAAGATAGCACCATATCTTCAACAAGAAGTTTTAATACTTCTCAGCAACCAAAAATAACCTGTTTTCCAAACTAGTATTAATTTCTGTGTGGGTAGCTTTCTCTACATTTTGCTTATTGCATTTGAGCACTGCACAAAATGGGGTAACAAAGGAAAGGCTCCAGGAGCTGTGTTATAATCTACCCCCTTGAAAAGCATCAGTCCAGAACAGTGGCCAGAATGCAAGGACAGCTCAACAACCAAACCTCAATCGGTGCAGTAATCCACATTAACAGAACGAAGGTCAAAAAACACATCATCAACTCAATAGACTACCCCAGAAAAATGTGACAAAAGCTAATACCTTTTCATGGTAAAAACACTCAACAAACTAAACATAGAAGAGAACTTTCTCAACTTGATAAAGAGTAACTACGAAAAACTCACAACTATCATCATACTTAATGGTGAAAGACTGAAAATCAGAAAACAGACAAGGACATTCACTCTAAGAGAACTTTCTCAACTTGATAAAGAGTAACTACGAAAAACTCACGACTATCATCATACTTAATGGTGAAAGACTGAAAATCAGAAAACAGACAAGGACATTCACTCTTACCACTTCTATTCAACATTGTACTGGTGGTTCTAGCCAGAGTGATTAGGCAAGAAAAAGAAATAAAAAATGTTCAGATTGGAAGGAAAGAAATAAAACTACTTCCATTTGTATATGGAAAATCCTAAACATCCACACAAAACAAAGAAAAAAACTATTACAACTGATAAGTTCAGCAACTTTTCAGGAAGGGAATGAGAAATTTTAGGGACAAGAAGAGGGGTATAAATGCAAATGGGTACAAGATTTCTCTTGGGGTGATGAAAATGTTCTGGCATTAGATAGTAATGATGGTTGCCAAACTTTGTAAATTTACTCAATGTTACTAAGCTGTATTATACCTTAAAAGTGTGGATTTTATGGTATGTGACATATCTCAATTGAAAACGAATATGCTAATAGCGTTCAGCTGTTGAAATGTGTCTTTCTCCAGGCACCAAACATTCAAGACAGAAAGCGATAGAAGAGCATAGAGAAGGAAGACTGGTCTATATGCTCTGGGGAGCCAAAGTGCTACCTTTTCCCCAAAAACAAACTGATTTCAAACAGACCCTGGAACAGCATCCTAGAAGCAAAACAAAACAAAAACCATTCTAATGACATCTATTGTTTGATTTTCAGAAACCAATCTCTCTCAGAATTATAAATTTGGTAAAAGGTCATTCTCTTATCTCCGTTCAATAACAGATGATTTTACAGAATAATCAGTAGTATGTTTCACTTCAAATGCTCTCATCACTCTGGGCAGGAATTTTCACTCAGGAAAATAGGTTTCACTCTTGATCATCTTATCTTGTTATTATTTTAATCACAGAACTTAAATAAAGCCTTCAGGGGGTGCAAACCAAGCAGTGCGCTGCGAGGGGCAGACCATGACGCTCCCGCCATCACACTCTGCTCCGAGGGCCCATCTCCCAGCAGCAAAAGATATCTCCTTTTAAGTGTTCAAGTTTGAAATGCTAAGTAAGAAAGTTTAACAAATTCACTTACCTTCCATGTTTACTGTCCTGGAACTCTGTTTCCCAAAATCAGGGGTTAATCTTCAAAAAAAGTGATTTAAAAAATGATATAAAAGTGGGTGTGGTTTATGGTGAATTTTCCTGTCTAACTTTTTTACCCTATTCTCTAATTCCATACAAATGTATGAAAGGGCTTAGATTCAGGACCCCCATTTCCGCACCCACTGTAAGGTCTATGGCGATCATCAGCAGAAGCTGGCTAACGGCAACTGGCCAGGCCATTTGTCCACTTGATTGTTGGTGGCTCACGCAGGGTGGCCAAGGCTTCCTTCCAGTGGACATTAACATGTGGTACACATGTGTGCCCTCACACTGAGCTGACACACTACGGCCCTAAGCATTCTTCCTCCACATTCAGTTGGTGGTGGGTGACCTTGGTGTCTGCATCCAGGATTGTGAAGCTTCCTCATGCTCTGTGGTCCTGCTCAAGCATGAGCCAGACATCCATCCCACCATGCAATGGGGACCCGTGAGAGTGGTCACTATGTGACTGGACAGCTGTGCTCATGATGAGGTGCTTGTCAGAGTGGCCTCTACTGGACCAGACAGCCATGTTCAGGATAAGGTGATCCTCAGAGTGGTCTCTGCATGACTGGACAGGCAAGCCCAGGCCAGGTACTCAGGAGAGTGGTCTCTATGTGACTGGACAGCCATGCCCAGGCCAGGTGCCCATCACAGTGGTCTCTACATGACTGGACATCCATGCCCAGGACAGGTACTCATCAGAGTGGACTTAATGTCAATGGACAGTCATGCTGAGGCCAGGTGCCCAACAGAGTGGTTTCTATGTGACCAGAGTGGTCTTTGGTGACTGGACAGCCATGTGCAGGTTAGGACCCCACCTGTCTTTGTGGCCTTCTGCTGGACTTGGATGTAGATGGCACTTTCATGCTGTGGCCACAACCCAAATTTACTCAGCTGTAACTTCCTCCATCAGAAAAATGGCAACATTTTCTGTGAGCCCTGGGCCATCTTCCCTTGGTAATGGCTTTCTACAGCTCATCATGTCTGCTCTTGTATGTGACATTTCCTGTGGACATGGTCATGAGTGACCTGCAGATGCAGCTCTCTCAGGGCAGGATTGGTGTCTGGGTATCTTTAGCTTCTCAGTAAGTAATTGTGGGTGGGTGAGAGTGTTTAGTCAGTAATTGTTGTTAAGTAAATTATAAAAATTATATCTTCATTGTCACCAATATGACAAGCTCAAAGCTTCTTGGCCTCCTCAGTGTATGATGTACTCATGAATGTACGAATGCATGAAGGGACAGACAGAAGAGGCGGTGAGAACGCACAGCTGCATCCTTCCACCAGGAGAAGTCCTGGCTCCGAGAGGGAGTCGACCAGATGCCATTATTAGGGGAAAAGGCAGCAAAGGCAGTAGAGATATGAGGTTTCTGTCTTGATAACCTTTTTCCAAGCAACTTGTGGAGGGAAGAATGTAAAACTCTCATCTCAGCCTATCAAACCCCTATCACAGCGTCGCAGATATTAAGAGAAGTCTGGAGGAAATACATAAACACATGGAAAGGAGATGGAAAGTCACTACATGACCCTGTCAACTCGGACCCAGGCGGAGCATTGACTGAACAAAGCTGAAGTTTCACTAGAAAAACAATAAATGAGGTGTGTTTCAGTACGGCCACTTCTACCACACCTTAACGAAATATCAAAATCAAACCTGAGAAGCAAACCCCTTGTGTCCCCAACTATTTCATTACCAGATGGCGAGTCATTGTAACCCCAGGAGCTCAGGAGCGTTTCCTGTCCGCACTGTCCTCATGGGGTCCAGAGCTAATTAACACCTTGCCCCTCCGCCGGGGAGTTTATTTAGTCCAGGATGTGGTCATGACCTTGTAAAGCCCGGCCTGCGCCGAGCTGTGGAACCCAGCAGCGGGCCGCGCCCCCTCCCCGGCTCCTGTGTCCAGCACTGCGGCCACGGCCAGGACAGGAGGGACTCACAGCCTGGCAGATTGTGCAAAGGACTGTCTCGCACCTAAAGTGACCCTAAAATAAAGCGGCTGCTCTAGCCTCTGAGGTGGCAAGGAAGGGCTATGAAAAGCAAAGCGTTTTTGGTTTTTTCATTTTTCTTAAACCACGCTCGACTCCCACTCGCACCTAAAGTGACCCTAAAATAAAGCGGCTGCTCTAGCCTCTGAGGTGGCAAGGGAGGGCTATGAAAAGCAAAGCGTTTTTGGTTTTTTCATTTTTCTTAAACCACGCTCGACTCCCTGTAGTCTTCCCTTCAGGTGCCAAAGAAAGAGTCACATGGGGCTTGAAGTAAACGTGGACACTCCTTTCAGCCACACGACCAGCCTGTCCAGAGGCAAGGGGTTGTCACCGTGTGACCACCATGTGACACCTCAGCACACAAGTCCAACAGGAGCTGGGCTCTCGCAGCCATGCATGGGGACACAGGCCCTGTGGGAAGACCCCCAGGCTGGACTGCTGAGGGAACATCCCACGGGGACTCTGGCCACGGGATGCTCCCCGTGGCCCGTCCCGTGCAGCCAGACTCTGCCCTTCATGAACATGGTGCAAGGTGCAGAGACGATGCTCCTGAGAAGCACACAGTGGATCAGCTCAGTAAACACTCCCTGCCCAAGCAGCAGGTAGACTGGGAGCAAGTGTCACTTGGTTAAGGGGACAGCACCAAGGAGCTGTCAGCTAAACATGACAACTCAAAGAACAAATGTCTTCCCGCCAGGAAGAACAGTGGGTTCACCGTGTGACACCTCAGCTCACAAGTCCAACAGGAGCTGGGCTCTCATAGCCATGCATGGGGACACAGGCCCTGTGGGAAGACCCCCAGGCTGGACTGCTGGGGGAACATCCCACGGGGACTCTGGCCACGGGATGCTCCCCATGGCCCGTCCCGTGCAGCCAGACTCTGCCCTTCATGAACATGGTGCAAGGTGCAGAGACGATGCTCCTGAGAAGCACACAGTGGATCAGCTCAGTAAACACTCCCTGCCCAAGCAGCAGGTAGACTGGGAGCAAGTGTCACTTGGTTAAGGGGACAGCACCAAGGAGCTGTCAGCTAAACATGACAACTCAAAGAACAAATGTCTTCCCGCCAGGAAGAACAGTGGGTGGACTGTGGGTGATGTCACGTGAGTAAATCCAAGGGCAGTAAGAAGCGACCGTCAGCAACTGGATATCAGTTGCAGGAGTACTGTGCAGAAGGACGGAAATGTCAGAGGGGAGGACAGTTGTGACCCCACCCCCAACCTGCTGCTTGAGAAAAAAAAATGAATTCCCAAGTTGCACTGAATATTTGGGGGATCTATCCACCTGCCTTTTTTTCTCCACACTTTGCTGGCATTTCACAAAAGTTTACTTTCAAATAAACTCTCCAGACCTCTGATTTCAATCTGAAGTCACTTATTGAGGTTTAGTTTGTGGCCTGGTTACAAGTCCCAGTGCCTGGGAGGCTGTGTACCTGGGAACACTTGGGAGGGGTGTGGGGTTTTCCTAGGCCCTTCTCCTCCTGCTCTTTCTGGTCATGCCCACAGAGCTGGCAGGACCGTGTGGACAATAGGGCATGTGGCTGGAGCATGCTGCTTACCACAGGGGACCACCACAGCTGCAGAGAAAGCTGGGACGTGCCTGCGAGTGCCCAGCACAGCCCCACCCCACAGCCTTGGAGGGAATGGGCAGTGCCAGCAAGAGGCAGGGAGTGGGGGCTTCCAGGGAATCCGTTCTCATGCCGTGGACTCTAAGCTGAGGGTCCTCATACTTGCAAGGGAATCTCCATGGTCCAGCTGGCAGTGGTGGAAGAGTTAAGTTGCCATCTAGCTATGTTAGAAGGCTTAAGACAGCAGGTGAGAGGATGTCCCTTTGTGTGTAGGGTGCTGTGATGACTAATTTCATGTGCCAACTGGACTAGCCACAGATGCCCAGATTAAACATCATTTCTGGGTTTTTCTGCAAGGGTGTTTCTGGTGAGATCAGCATATGAATCAGAAGACTCCATAAAGTTGACAGCCCTCTGCAGTGTGGGCAGGGCCTGAGTAGGAGGAGGAGGGACAGGAGGAGCTCCCTTCTCTTCTCTGCCTGCAGCTGAGCTGGGACATGGGACTTCTCCTGCCCCTGGACTAGAATTTGCAGTACCAGCTCCCCTGGTTCTCAGGCTTTTGGACTCGGACTCAATTATACCACTGACTTTCCTGCGTCTCCAGCTCACACACGGCCTATCGTGGGACTTCTCAGCCTCCATAATGACCTGAGCTATATGCCCATTCCTCATAATCAATCTCTCTATAGATAGATAGATAGATAGATACATAGATACACAGATGATACATAGATACATAGATATAGATACAGATATAGAGATGTACATTTCCCACTGGTTCTGGTTCTCTGGAGAACCCTGACTGGCACCTGGCCTTGGATGAAAGGAAGGCAGAGCCCACATGAGCATAGGCACTTGCAGGCACAGGAGATACCCTCCTGGGGTTTACCGAGATGACCTCAAATGAAATAACTTTTGAGCATTACTGTGTATATTCAAAACCCGCATATTTGACAATTGGTCTCTCTGATTAAACAACTATCCAGAGCCATAGCAGGGTAGCATGCTAGCAGCAGGGTCCTATTCTGCCAAAACACGGACGGAAACAAACATCTGCAGGAAACAAACTCGAGGAGGCCGTGGTGGCTTCACCATGCATGTGCAACATATGTCTGGAAACCTATTAAACAGAAGAGTGCAAAGCAGCCTTGTCAGAAAACTTTAGATCAAGCACTCACTCTTCCTGAATATTTTTTAATTGGTCAATTAGTTCTGTAAGTATTTGGGGAAAGCATTTCCTCAAAGGATGAGTGTGTACAGGTCTGTTTGAAATTATCTGAATTCTGAGTGCTTATTCTTCTAACTGAAGTTCGGGCTGCATCTACACTCAAACCAGTTCAATTGTTTGGACTAATTGGCTTGTTACCAGCCAGGTGTTTGACCAAGAATGCCGATGGATTCGGAAGAGAGATAGAAGGTGGAGATCAGCCTGTTACTAAAACAACTAGTCATCGGTTAATTAGTTGAGAAATTGGAAACATGTTTGTGAGCACTGTGAATCGAAGTATAAATATAGACTGATATTTTTATTTAAATATTTGCATGGACATATTTTAAAGTGTTATTTCAAGTTCTGTTCCCTAAGCCCTGCAAAATCAGACAGCAGCCGGCAGCATCAGCAGGAGTGGTGTGCGAAGGATCATTAAGACAACAGGGCACGGGACACATCTTGAAATTCCTTACCAAGTGTTTACATCCTTTATGCTAATTATTCATGAGTAGATATTCCATCTGAACCATTACAAACTGCTTCCCCTTGTCTTTAATTGGGTTTTATTAACGTGCATCTATTGTTGAATGTGAACAATAATACAAAATGTAGAAAAAGAGAGCCAGCGGGATGGGACCTCATTGTGGGGAATAATTTGAACAGGTGGGCAAATTGAAATATTTAGTAAGCTGCTTTGTTTTCACTTGCATTTAAAAGTTTGTAATGATTGAATACTTTTTCAAAACTACAAGCCGAGTAGGAGTTTATCTATGGATTGTTCACAGCTGAGCAGGATGGAGGTAACTGGATGTTTCCATTGGATGCGAGACGCTGGCCTGGTCCCATGTGCCGAGGGTATAGCGAGACGGAGCACCGGTGCTGGCAGAATCTTGGGTTTGCCAGCTTCTGTGATAATGGGTAGACCGTCCAAACGTGAGAAAGTTTCTTTGCTCTGATTATTGATAGGTCGCTAGATGTTATTTTGTTAGTGCATTGGGATGTGAGTTCAGAACAGGGATGGAGTTTTCTGGGTCTCTGTCACAGATTTCATGTGTTAAAAGGAAAAAGAACAGGCTGGCGTTAGCATCCTGTGAACATTCTACTACATCTAAGTCACTAAATTATGCACAGCTACGTTCCCAGGGATGTGTCCTCATTCAGTCAGCCATTGAGTTAGCAGTGTGTGTTAACTGCGCCAGGCGTGGAGAACCCAAGCTGTGTCCTGACATGGCCCCGGTCCTTGTGAGACCACGGCACAGTCAGGGGGAGCAGGCAGGACAGGCGCAGGAACACTCGGGAGGAGGGTTTGACACGCCACGGAAAGGGGAAAGGAGATGAGATGAAGGACCAACTGACCCCAGGTGCTGGCGGAGGGCACCACAGGGAAAGTGGAGTGGGCTGGGGACACGTAAGAGCTCCCCAGGGGCCGTCCCAGAAGGGCTCTCAGGAAATGGAAATGCTCGTGTATTTCACGGATTCTGTTGAACAGCCCAGAGAAGGTGGTAGCCAATGCGCTCCCACCTGTACTCCTGCTCACCTGCATGGTGCAGGTAAACTGTGGCAAAACCACCATGGCATGTGCTTCAGTTTTTGTTTTCTTTTAACCATGAAAGGAGATCCAGCTGATGACATGCCATCAGAGTATGTGTTTCAAACTCTCTTGTCCTATTCAGGAACTGTTAGGACCATTGCTGTAAAAACACACTGATTCACATGACTGTTCACAAACTCTTACCAAAACCTCTTCTGCGGCTCGATCAAAAAATTAATTCTTCACTTTCTATTTTTAAAAAATTTCCTGACTCTTTCTAAAAACCTTGCTTCTCTTAGAGAAGTTGCTCTAGTTTCTCCCCACAAAAACTGTAAATTTTTCACTGCTATTTTCTACCATTGTGTTTGATGACTGCTCTGTGTCCTTCCCTTTGCAGTGAACTTGGCCTCGTTATGGGAATAGCAAATGTACTGGTTCCCCAATCCCATCTGGGGTCTGCCTTTGTCTCTGTTCTGCGCAATGGCATGTGGCCCTTGTGCACAGTAGCGTCTGGTCTTGATTGTACAGGGCTAGCGAAGACTTTTTGAAAGATGACACCAACAGAGGTGGTGAATGTAATGCCACCACTTCTTGAAGCTAAGCCTTCTCTGCCCCAGGATGGAGAGAAAGGACTCTAAGTGGGTCCTCTGTAGGGCTTCCTGAGACTTGAGTTCTAAGCTATCTGGGAAGTTTTAAAGAGTGATATGAAAAGGTCAGCAAAGCTAACATGAAATCCACAGTGTGTGGAACATCAGAAATATCTCTCCAAACACAGCAGAAGTCCCATAATCCACACTGCAGTGTTACTTTTTAAATTTCTCCCTGAGTTTATATGGGTTCTTCGAGTAAGGGAAACACTATTCACACTGGAGAATGCTTTTGCTTCTTAAAAATCAACCACATATCTATGTAAGATAATGTCCAATGACATTATTTCCTATTATTAAAACTTTATAAGCATTTTGAATCTCTCCCAAAAATATAGGTCAATGAAATCCGAACTATGAGTGGACAAGTGGTGAAATGAATCAATTGAAATGATTATTCAGTAATCCAAAGTTTTAAAAGCTTTTTAAAAAGAATAGACTTCTTCAGCGTTGCCTGTGTATACACAAATGATTAGTGTCCCAGAAATAGAAACACAAGTTCCAAACAGGAGATACAGATATGTAATATAACTGTATATGTATGTTAGATATGTATATGATACGTTATGTAATCAAAGATGCTTCTATTCTGAACTTTTCTTATAGCAGCCTTAAAATATATATTTTTAAAATTTTTTCAAAATCACTTATTTTCTGCATAAACAATGAACAATAATGTATAATATTTAACATTCATTACAAATTATGCTAATTTGTATGACTGAGTTCCCCTGTTAAGGCAAATCTACCTACCTATAAGGAAAATAAAGACACTACATCCTTAAGCAACTGCTTGAAATTGAAGGAAAACTCAACAGGACCTTGGGTCAAATTCCCTGCATCTGGGTGCACAGCCACACGCAGTAAATTTCCAGTTTCACTATAAATCAGTTTAATAGTTTTCACTGTAAATGTGATACATAATTTCCCCACTTTTTAATAGGAACCATTTAAAATGCAATATTTCTCTGTAATCCGAACAATTTGAGTGACTTAATTTCAAAGTTGCAAAAAGTGCTATGTTCTCACTCTGCAATTTAAAAAAAAAAAAAGTTTGACAATAAATAGCAGTTGAAATGAGTCAATTTAGCAGTGACAAAGAATGTTTTCAACTATAAATGTAATGTTTAAACAGTTCTTTTAACAGTAGACTTGTCAAGTTGATGTAGCTGGGCATCATAAAAACTGTTTAAAACTGTAAATTTGACTGTTAAAATTAGCAGTTACACTGTTGGCTGCTAAACACTGGTTAAAACGAAGCAGTAATGAACCCAAACAACAACAGAAAAAGTGCTAATTTTTTCAAATGTCAATTTCTTTGTCATTTATTGTTACTTTTCTAAAGCATGATGTAGGATAATACTTTGAAATGAGAAGGGAATGTTCTGGGAAACTTGCTGGCAAACGAAACGTTCGGTCTGCACGGGGGGCAGAAAAAAAGATGCTGAATGCATAGTTCCTGCAGACGGCTTCCTCCAGCCCGGGCTCCTGGGAAATGTGCAGCCCCGTAGCTCAGTCACTCAACCTCTCAACCCCCGAGTTTAGCTTCTTCACCTCTTTGGTGAGCCCAAGCATCTGCATGTGCGCACGTGTAGTTTAACGAGCGGATAGGACTGTAGATGCACGCAGATGACAGAACTCTGCTCTTTTCGTGGGAAACACGCCTTGTAAAAACAGTATTCCGGGAGAAACAGCAAAGCGTGGCGTTGGAATTGTGTGACTGCAAACAACCACTCCCTCTTGAGGGTCTCTGATCAGGAGAGGGTCGGCCCCCAGGGAGCTCCTTCCACTGAAAGAACAGCGGCTGGAGAGCCACAGAGGCCATGCTGATACCCCAGATGTTGTGACCAGTCAGGGGCCCACAGACTGTGTTTATCGGAAGACTCTTTCTCCAGAACCACACACGCAGACAGCCTGGTTTGTAGTGTTTGCCAGGTTCTGTGGTGTGAATATTCCCACCACAGCCAATCTGGGGATGTAGGACAGAGTGGGGAAGAGAGCCACCCAGCTGGCCCTGTACACCACAAATCATGAGTAAAGCGGCTCAGACAGTAACAAAAACATCCCTGAGTGTCCCAAGTACTCCTCAGTGACTGCTCACTAAGGGGTTTGATACCCATCAGGGATCACTGCCCCCAGCTGTCCACTCACAGTCTCCAACAGTGGCTGTCCTCAGGCTACTTCATCTCAGGGCCTCACCATCCCCAACTGTGGTGGTGAGGGCTCCAAAAGGGAAGCCCAGCCCCTCCCGGTCTAGGAACCTCTGCTTTCTCATCTAAGCATATTAGCAAGATCATCACCTGCCCTTATCCAACAAACAAGGATTTGCAAACAGCACGAGTCCAGCAACCAAGACATCACTTCCTCCAGGAAAGCCTGCCTGCACATTCCCATCAGGAGAACGCGTACATACACAGCATGACCCCAGTCTTGGCCACAGTTGCCTGGGACTTTGACCGTGTGTTTTTGTCTCCTGCATGAGGCTACAGTGCACCACACGGGGAGCATGGGCAACAGTCAGGCACGGCCTTGCTGGTGCAGTTTGAGCTGGAGAACAGAGGGAGACAGACGCTGACATGCAGGTGAGGCAAGCTGTGGCCTGCCGTGGATTCCAGACCCACTTTAGTGGCAACAGTAGGGAGCCTCTGAAGGTTCTTGAGCTGGACAATGGCGTGATCTGAATCATGTTTCAGGAAAGCTAGTGTGGTGACTGTGTGTGGTCTGGAACAGAAAGGCAGATGCAAAGAAGCTGAGCAGCAGCCGGCTGAGGCCAGGGCACTGTCGGTGGAGATGGATAGAAAGGCACCCAAATTTGACTGCTTGACACCCAGAGATGTATTGAAGAGATCGCAGTAGACATAGGGGCAAATGGGTGGGCAGTGGATTGAAACCCAGTCGTTAGACTCCAGATGACCTGGTGCCTTTGGGCTGATTGATCGAAGTGTTTGTGTTGTAAAGAGCCCACTCTATGGACAAGACCCACGGCCACCCATGCTGGGGGTTGAGCTTGGAGCAGAGACACATGGGGAGGTAGAGTGTCGGGTCTGCCACTGGCTGACCCGAACAGCCCTTGCCTTGCTATCAGTCTCTCCCTTGGTGTTCCTTCTGGTGGGCAAGCGAATTGCCCGAATTCCTCTTTCCCTCCGGTCCCCGTTGGAAGGAGATGGGGGAAGAGAGCCGTGAAGAGAGGTGAGCACAGCCGCCGGCCCCTACCAGCCCGTTAAAGGACACTCAGACGTGGTGGGGGTTCTGTTGAGCAGTTCTGTTTATTATCACACAAGCACTTGCTTTTAAAGGCAAATGGGGAAGGGAGGTTTTGGGAAAGGGAGGTTTTTTACATCCTCCAATCAGCTTAAAGGTTACGAGAGCATGCATCCTGTCTCAATGCCTAGCTATTGCAATCACGCAGTGTTCACGAGTGCGGAAGCATGTTATTTGGCCAATAAGGGCTAAGGCAAGGTTCCCGCAGACACTCCCACACTACTTCCTCCCAGTGCTGTCTTAGGCTGCCATGTTAATACACCCTTGTGGGCCCATAATGGCGGTGCTTGTAATGTCATTTAAGGTGGCATTAGTTTTTAAGGCCCAACAGTGGAGAAGGGCCACAAGCCTTGGCCATGTGGAGGAGTGGCCCGGGAAGCTTCCGAGAGGAGGAGAGAACCGAACTGTGTTCCCAGTGAAGAGGGAGGGTCCGTCAGAGGGCCCAGGAGATGGGGCCAGGTGGGAAGAGCCCCAAAAATGTGTCCACCAAGGACAACGGGGCAATGAGAACATTTCCAGTGACATCAGCCGTGTGACCAGCTGCACCTTAAAAAGATGGCGTGAAAACTGTGATCAGGGTGATGGTGCTGGAAGGTCAAGGATGAGGCAGGTTGTGGAGAAGAGGAGTCAGGAGAGGAGTCTGGACAAAGCTCCTTAAGTCAAGGCTGCGGCCTGGGAGTGGAGCAGCTGGCGTGTGTTGGCCTCCAGGACACTGGGGAGGGGCCTCCATCTCCTCATGTTTGTATTAATGGTGGCACAATACCAGCCTCTTGTGACCATTCCTGCAGGGTCTGCTAAAACTAAAGTGGAAATTGTATGGCTCTGGAGAAGGTGACACACTTGCAAACGCTGGGGACAACAGCACTGAAGCCACCCCACAGTTAAAGCTGCCGGTCATGCTGCCTGCGCATCTTGAGGATCACATTGCTCATCTTTCTTTAATACCAGAAGGAAGCATTTCTGGACTGTTCACGCGAAAGGAGAATCCCATCGGATGGTACATAGTCACTGGGCACTCAAGCGAAAGGACCTCCCTGTGAGTATGGGTTAACTCTGGGTTAATGCGAGCTTTAAAAACATGAAGTAACACTGCTGATGAGATGCATTTATATACACCTCTTTGCTTTCAAAGAGCTCAAACGTTTCTGTGGGTACTTTTCCTCATATCTCCAAAAGTTTGTGTCCAGGAGTCTTGGGAACAGCATTTTTGCCACTCACAGTCACAACACATCCATTATTGCCATCACTAAAAGGAAAACGAAGAAACTGAGCTCAGAAAGACCAAAAGCCTTCGCTAGGGTCCTAGGGCACTTGGTGGCATTGGATTCAGTGTGATGCCACCAGCATTGGACAATCATCACAAAATACATGGGGAGTTTGGATTCTATACTTTCTGGCAAAATAGAGGCACTTAGACATGCAGGTGGGTGTCTGCCGGCGCTGATGGGAAGCACCTCAGACGCGAGCAGGGGGCCTCGCTGGCTTGCTGAGCCTGCTGCCCGCCTGTCCCCACAGGCCTGCATGGGTCAGCAGAACAGTGAATACCAGAGCTGCGAACACTGCAAACAACTGTGTGTCTCCAGACACCGTCGCACTGTGAACTCTCACGAATGCTGAACTATGAGAAACCAATGCAGGGAAATGACCCTCCTGGAAATGTCGTTTGTCCTGATCTTTTCCTAACTATCAGTGTGTCCTCAAACATGGGCAGACATAAGTTGACCATCCTGAACACCTTGTGCAGTTACTTCCCAGTTATTAACCAGTCAAACATGTACACACAGCTTAGGGATTTCTCTCTAAGACTGATACGAATTGAATCAGCAGTTATGTTCCACAGGAAACTCTTCAATTATTTTTGGTGTAATACTAAAGCGTTAAATATGTGGTTTTACATATGCTGTTGAAATGTCAGTAAATCAGATCCTCATGTAATAAAATATTTCTGTTTCAGCACTTGGCCATGAACAGAACAGAACTGAACTGAACAGAGTGTTCTGGTTTAAAGGGAATATGAGTTGATTTTGTGTTCAACTCCTTCATTCAATAGTTCGGGCTACTGAGGCCCAGAAAGAGTAAAGGTTTCTCACAAACCATCCTATTATCTTAACCAAATTTACCTGATGAGAAAATGAAGTTCTCTGCAGAAGCCGGGCTCCAGCTTGGCATGAGAGAGGGTTTGCAGCAACACACATCCCGCCTTTTGAACCATGACAACATAGATGGACCCTTTCTCATCATTGGTTTATGTGAACACCTTCTTCTATGCTTGGTAAGCACGGGCAACACGGGGCATGGCAGTGAAGTGGGGGGCATACTTGTCACCCAGAGCAAAGTTTAAGGCACTGCACAGGACGAATTGTTTGGTTTCTCTGCAGGAAAGTTTACCCGGCATGGCGTCTTCTCCAGGAGGTGGGAGAGTTATTCTCTCATCTGCTTCTTCTTAACCCTCCCTCCCTCAAATCTGCTCAAAATGCACAGAATACCCAGAACGACTTAATCGTCTGCACCTCTCAAGGAAACCTCATAGCACTGAGACTGCTGCGTTATTCTCTGGTCGAGTGAGGAAGAAAGAGCCTGCAGTTCAATGCCTTGCTGTCACAGGTTCCCTGTGACCTCATCCCCAGCAGCTCGCACATGGTCCTTCCCTTCCCTGCCCTGAAGGGTGGGATGTTGGTCTTATCAAATTGCAAGACAGACGATGGACCTTTTTTAAATTTTATTGTAATATAAAATGAGCATTATGCCTTTCATAAAATGCTCCTAAAATGGTAACCCTCATAAATAAATGTTTGTGAAATACAAAATATTTTTCAACAATGTTTCTACATCATCACATTCTATGATTCAATCTAACTCATCCCTGTAAACATCCAGTCAGTTAAAATTCACTGAGCACTCCCTGGACATCATGAGAGGCCAGAGAGACAAATCACCCCCACCAAGGCTGCCATGCCCTTCAAGCCCACCTGCAGCAGTTTGTGCTAATGTGGGTGAACTGCGGAGAGATTGAAAGGCAAACAGATCTTAGAGAGTCGAGTCTACACATGGTTTAACTGCAGGGGGTTTCTGCACTCCCATTGCCCGTGAAAACCTTGCAGGGAAACAACATGGGCATGCCCAGCAGCCACATGCACACACTGCCATCCAGAGAGTGGCACTTCCCAGCTGGGTCCTCACAAGGACACGAGCATGAGCTCGGTTCTGAGGCTTGTCACAGGTAGTTTCCCACTGGTAACAAGATGCTCAAGTTCGTGGATGATTCACTTTTGTGTGAATTCAGCTGTATTTGATATTACCAATGATGACGCTGCACTCACTCTGACTGTCCCATGCTTGCTCCCCAATATTCTTCTGGACTGGGGGAGGCCGGGACTTGTTGGGGAGGGTGTGGCCCACACGTCTGCTCACACAGTGCCAGAGAAGGGGTCCAGCCCAGTGTGTCCACAGCCCTGAGACCAGGATCCTCAACCGGCTCCAGTTGCCGTGTGAGCTCACCCAGACCATCCAACAACCTGTGCCTCGGTTTCTCCATTTTCTCTTCTCCTTCACGTGGTGAATTCAGTGTGGTCATGATCAGTGATGGGTGAATACCCCGTAGGTAACACAGGTGACACCCACACAAGAGGCATAAAGGCCAAGAAGGTCACATTGTCATCATCACTTATTTATTTATTGTTTCACTGCATGGGTCAGATGAGTCCGATATGAATCCACTCTAACAGGACAGACTCGGCCGGCTTAATAAAAGACTCTTATTTTGTTGCCAGAGAAATTTCCCGGTGTAAGGAAAATAGGAATATCTTCTCATTTCTAATAAAATAGATGATCCTGAAGTCCATACATAACATGTCCTGTTTGTGTGTGAAGCAACCAAAGTCACCCTTTCAACCCCAACGCTTCCCAGTTTCGGGAGTGTTTGGATCTTCTCCCAGGGCTACCTCTTCCTCTTTTCCCCACAGTTCCAAGGACTCAGTGCCCTGAAGTGGACCCAGAACAGCACTGCAGGGAGAGCACGGGAGGCAGAGCTGTGGCGGGTCACATGCCATTCCTGCCTCGGTTTCTCATCTGAGGGTCCAGGCTGTGAGCTACCCTGCCCAGAGGAGGGTTCGTGCTCTTCTCCTCCCTGTGGGGCGTGGGTGGGCTCCTCGTCCCAGCTGTCCCAGCTCACCCACAGCACCACTCCCTCTCCTACACAAATGCCCTTCCCCTGCCCGGCTCCCTCTCGCTGCAGTGCTGGAAGGATGAACGTCTCACAAGCCTCAGATGCATCCCCTTTGGCTGTTGGGACTGGTGGCCCACTCCACCCAGCGTACCCTTTCCCAGCCTCTCGTGATACTTTCTGGGCTCCTGGGCTGAGTCACAAAATCTTGAGTGACCTTCTGGCCGGGGCTGTGCCTGCTTCCATGGGCCACTCTTCCTGCGCCTGGTAAATGGCCGCTTACCCTTCAAGACCCCGCTGGGGTTTGGCATCACTCAAGGGCTCCTCTGCTGCCCTGGTCAGAGATGCCCATGACAGGGCATGCAGGTCTCTGTTCCTGCACTCACCAGCCAGCTGCTGTCCCTACCAGACCTCACGTTATTTAAGAAGCGTCTTGATCTTTCAGCTCTGAGTCTGCAGCGTCCACACAGTGCCTGGAAGCTAGGAGCTGCTCAGTAAATGTGCACCGAAGGGAGTCATGAGTAGAACGTCCTGTTTCCTGATGGGATTCACTGATCCACAGCTACGATTCTCAACCAGCAAATCCCAGGGCTCCCAGGACTCAACTTCCCCTACCGAGTGGAGTGGCCAGTGGAGGATTTTGATAAAACTGGTATACTTATTTGTATAATACATAAAAGCCGATGTTCAATTGCTGTGTTCAGTTAGCCTACCAAGTGTTCTTGTAGCACTTAATCCCAATATTTCACAATAATAGGGTCTTGAAATAGTCCCTGTTTTATCATGAACTCGGGGAGGGCAGCTGCCACTTGCTGCCAGTTCTCCAGGATGGCGCCATGTCTTCCCCCTGCAGGTACCAAAAGAACCGATGCTGCAGCCTCATCCGTGGGTGTAGGTCTCCACCACCGCATGAGGGACACTGCGCAATCCCTATCGATAATGTCCTCAACATCGAAGATAGCAATGAAAGGAGTAATTGCATTTTAATTATTTTTCAAAAACCTTATCATTTTCCCAGAGCCAGAAACGATGACTGTGCCCCCTCCCTAGAGCCTGCCACCCTCTAATGCTGGCACAACAGACTCCCTCCAGGGAGCAGGTTGTCGTCACGTAGTGGGGTGCTGGACAGCCTTGTCATGGGGGCAGCAGCCTTTGTACCCCAGAATGACTTCCAGAAGTGGAGCCAGCCTTAGCACACCCGGTGGAGGCCAAGCAGACACAGAAAGCCACGCAGACACCCACGTCCTCCCTGGGACCAAAGACCCATCCAGTGGTACCCCAACTGCAGGGCCAAGGTGGGAGCGCAAAGCCAGTACCCAGATGGCCAGGCTAGGGCCACAGTGGGAGCACAGAGCCGGCTGTGGTGCATGGCATCTGCGGGATGTTGAATATAGCACAGAGGCAGCATTGGGAGCCCCAAGAAACCCTGGCCCGAGTTCAGGAACTTGGCACAATGTCAAGGAAAGACCTCTGTAGAAGACCTGCAGGCATTCTTTAGTCATGAGTCATCTCCCGACATCACAGCTCCTCCACTGTCCTCTGTGACTCAGCGTTTCCTGCCTTTCAGGTCTCCGGCGTCCGAGTTGGAGGTCCCCCTGGGACAGTGTATTCCTGGGGCCAGGCAGGCATCCTAAAAGTGTGGAGGCTGCCCTAAACACTCTCCAGTGACCCCCCACAACCCGCCTCAGGTCCTGTGTGCCATCCTGTGTCTCACAGACCCTCCTCTGGATGGTGGAAGCTGTGGTTACATCCAAAAAACTCAAGGCCACATCAACACGGCTTGTACCTGCCACCATCACTTCATACAACACACTCACCACTGTCGTGAGAAAATAGCCGTGAAAGAACATGGATTCTGACTGCCGATTTTTCTATGAGGAAAAAGGTAAAATCAAAGGTGTAGTTACTCGGTCTAAAAATGACAGAATAAACGTGTGCGTATATTTACACAGTTTTGTTTTCCTTTCATCTCAGAACCCACACAATTTCCCCTCTCCCTTCACCTGCCCTGTTTAAATTGTGGAATTTATTATTTCCTTTATAAGCCGAAGTTTTACTGTTGGGTAAACACACGAGCCTTATGGATGGTTAAGGTTCCGTCTGCAAAGACAGCCCACACGCCCCACCTGCCCTCGGCTCTCTCCTGCCACTGGTGACATTAGATTCCAGCCCGGTGCTGAGAGCTCGCTGTGGACTGGCTGTGAAGACGAGGTTTGCAGGATCACTGCTGGCCCTGCTCCCCAGACCCAGCAGCTAGGGCTGCCACAGAGTGTGCACACGTGCATACACACGTGCGCACGTGCACACATGCACACCCTCACGCACGAGAGGGGGAAACTGGGAATACCTGGAGAGAGTAGAGCACGTGGTGGGATAAGATGGATGGCTTGAATCCCCCACCAATCCCAGAGCAGCATCTTGGCACCAGCTTGATTGATGAAGTGTTTAAGTCTCCAATCTCACCTTGCCACCTCACAGACGGGCCTTCAAAGCCATCGGCGGACTTGGCTCTGCTGTGCAGCATAAGAGAGACCTCCAGTCCGCAATTTGCTCTCTTTCAAGATGTTCGATAACCACTTTCGACGGCCGCTCTGCCTGCAAACGTTTCACTTAAACTGTCGGCATTCTTCACTCTGGACTGCAGTCCAAATCTGAATGTGCAGGCCTTGACTGGGGGAGGCTAACTTTTCTTTTAAGTTCCATTCTTTTTTCCTAACTGCCTTAACATGGGCACCACTACTTCAGAAACTTTTTTTTTTTTTTTTTTCTTTTGTCTTTTTTCCGTGTCCGGCAACGGATCGCAACCCTCAGTGTTGCCCCCGTACCGGACCGGGGACCGGCAACGGGACCGCAAGCCTCGGTGCTGCTCCCGCGCCTCGCTCAGCCAGTGAGCGGGAGCCGGTCTGTATGTGGGATCCGAACCCTCGGACGGGAGCGCCGCCACGCTTCCCAAGCGGCGCACCATCCAGTGCACCACCGGGCCGGCCCCTTCAGAAACTTTTTAAAAAGTCACTTTGGGATCCTTGACATATGTTTTAAGTGTCTATTGCACGTCTGAAATGCATTCCCATCTTAAAACATTGTCTTAGTCAGGAGGAAAGTTGCGGTGGCCGTGGCCGGTGGCCTGGAGTGGCCAGTGGAGCATCCAGAAGGAAGAGGTCATGTGCCCCCCACCCCCCTTTTGCCAGCGGAGACAGCCAGATGGGGGTTTCAAAGGAGGGAAGTATGGGGTCAGTATAAACTGCAATGTTCTTGGTCACTGATGAGTTCTCAGATCCTGGCACCAAGCAGCACCTGACAATCAGCTGCTGAGAGGACAGAAGGAATGTGGCCAGGAGTGTGCAGGGTGTGCTGAACCCTGAAGGAGCAGGCACACACTCCAGGGATCCTGCCAGAGCACAGGCCACTGGACATGCCCACCAGGAGTCCCTCCCAAGCATGACATCTGGGAAGGAAATCTCCAGACACCGCCACATCATTCTGGGCTGTATGGACATTATCAGTCCTCCCTCTTCTGTGTCTCAATCCAAAGAATAAAACAGTAATTCAGAGTGTTTCTGAGGTAGCAATGACTTCCAGCTACTTTTTTCCTACTTTTTTCCCTACCAGGAATGGGCCACTCCCTGGCTGAGTCACCAGAGCGCCTCTGTCCCAGCACATAGGGAAGTCCGACCCCACAGCAAACGCCTTCCCCACGCAGGCCCAAGCATGCAAGGGTATGTTGATTTCACATTTCCTTTCTGAATCCATTAATATTTTATGAGACCACACAGAGGGTTCCTGCACTGGCTGTTTCTCTCCCTCTCTCTTTCTAATCATGTAATGTGCTATAAAGCATGATATATTGACAAGAAGGAAGGAAAACCAAAGTTTGTTTAGCTCAGAGAGGGGAAGCCAAACACACATTCTGCAGATTAGGACAGACCCCCTGAGGCTGGCCTGGGGCTGAAGGGTCATTTGTCAGGTCATTTGCATGTCTTGACAAACCAGTCAGTTCTCTTCTGGTTCAACACGCAAAGTCATGGAGGAGCCCTGGCTCAGGACCCAGACCCCATGTATTAGTCTGTTTTCTGTTGCTTATCACAGAATACTTGCAACTGGGCAATTCATAAGACATCAAAATTTATTTCTTATAATTTTGGAGGCTGGGATGACCGCAGTTCATGAGGGGCATGTGGTGAGGGCCTTCTTTTGTGTGGGAACTCTACAGGGTCCCATGGTGACACAGGGTGTCACATGGCAAGGAGGGCAAGAGCTCTGTCATGTGCTCACTTGCTCTCCTATGAAGCCATCAGTGTCACTCCTGTGACAACCCACAAAACCATCAGCCCATCACTCCACGAATGGATCAGTACCTTCACAAGGGCACAGTCATCATGATCCAGTCGTCTCTCAATGGCCCCGCCTTTGAACACTGCATAGTCTTACTTCCCACTCTTGACACTGCTACAATGGGATTAAGAGTCAATGAGTTTTGGGACATCCAATCCACAGCACCCACAGACAGCACAGTCTTTTATAACAATGAGCATCCAAGCCACCAACAAAGGAGCACCTCCCACCCTGTGACCAGAGCTGTACATGGAGGGGCTAAGTTGCACCTAAAGCAAACACGGACCCTGCACATGGGCCTCGACTCTCCTCCCCTTCCCACACCCGTCACCTTCCCGAGGCTGCCCACACCTCCCCAGTGCCCTCCAGCCTCCCAGGGTGCATTACTTGGACATTCTCCACTCAACACCAAGTGTCCTGCCCCCCACTCCGCTCCTCCTGACCACTTACCTGCTTGTGCAGGAAGATATGGGGAATTATCTGCATGGTTCTAGAGGCCTCGGCACCTCCTGGGACCAGTTAACACCCAAAGTCACTGCTGTTGTCACCAGCATGGCCTCATCTGTGGGTCAGGGTCCAGCCATAGCTGGGCAGTAAGGTCAGCACCCCAGTGTAAACATTCAGATGGCTGGAAGGGCCAGCTCCCCAGTGTAAACAGTTGAGATGAGTCGTAGGGCCAGCTCCCCAGTGTAGACCATTGAAATGGGTAGTTTGGTGAGATCCCCAGCATAGATGGTTGAGATGGACAATTTGGTGAGATCCCCAGTGTAGACGGTTGACATGGGCTGTTTGGTGAGATTCCCAGTGTAGACAGTTGAGATGGGTAATTTGGTGAGATCCCCAATGTAGACGGTTGAGATGGGCTGTTTGGTGAGATCCCCAAGGTAGACCATTGAAATGGGTAGTTTGGTGAAATCCCCACCATAGATGGTTGAGATGGGTAGTTTGGTGAGATCCCCAGTGTAGACAGTTGAGATGGGTAGTTTGGTGAGATCCCCAGTGTAGACCGTTGAGATGGGTAGTTTGGTGAGATCCCCAGTGTAGACAGTTGAGATGAGTGGTAGGGCCAGCTTCCCAGTGTAGATAGTGTAGACAGAGTATTATTGCTCCATTTAAAAGAACAAATATAATTGAGCATGTCTATTTAAAAATGAGAAAATGCAGTAGGCTCACAGCATTCATGGATAAAAATTTATTATTTCAACTAGCCATGAGCAGTACCAAATTTCCAGGATGTGTAATAATAGGCCATTTGCTGATCCAGTCTGCTGTGGCCATGGTGTGTGAGAGAAAATAGCTTAGCTGGAGAGGGAGGCTGGCAAGTCCCCAGCCACTCAGTTCACCAGGCTGTTTGTCTCTATTCTTTGCTGCATGCATATTTTACCACTGAATTTATAAACTGCAGCAATAGTCACAAATAAGGGGATTCAAAAGTGCTCAGAATTCGAAAGCAAGATTATATGAAAAACAATGCACATGATCATAACAACGAGGCTGCTCTATCACATGCAGGGTAAGGATTAATTCCAAGCTCTTCCGAGTGCTGCAGAAGCTGATCTTCATGATGTTCTTGTGATGTTTCCAGTTGATGGCAGGCTGAGCATGCAGGCGCAGCTCTCCCATCTTCTCTCATGCGGAAGTGGAGTCCTCCAACGTCCCAGCAGACAGTGAGGGCTCCCGCGGTTCCGGCAGGGTCCCTTGTCTCGGTCTCCAGTGTTCAACTTGAACAGAACCACCTCAGCTCTGCTCTCCAAGGGAAGTTCCTCCACTCAGAGCGAGTGTTTCCAAATTCCCTTGGCTAATTTGTACTTGTCTGTTGTGACAGAAAATACTAGGTGCTCAGCCATCATCCATTTCTCCTTTCTTTCCTGATTCCGTTTGGAGTAGCAACATACCCACCCTGATTATTATTTCCAGCCTCTCTTGCACCTAGCAATTCCAATTAAGATGAAAGTTGCAGTGATTGCACAAAGTTTCCAGAAAAGGAAATGACTCGACTAGGGTTTGTGCCCCTTTGCCTTTGTCTACATCTTCCTTCTTCTGACCTGGAATATGACTATGATGGCTAGAAGTCTGCAGCTGGCCTGAGACCAAGAGGCAGCTTTGAGGGTAGAAAGCAAGGTTGTGCGCAGGAGGCAGAACAGAAAGGCGGAAGCAGGCTGAGATGTCATGGGTCCACCATAGCAACTTTGAACTACTTATCCCCAGATTTTTTTTTTCATGAGAGGAGAACAAATCCCTACTTTGTTTAAGCTGTGGTTATTTTGTGTCTCTACAACTCTATTATAGTGGAACAAAATTTCTAAATGATACACGGTGTTTTTAATTTCATAAAAACAATGGCTCAAACTTTTATATTCTGTCACAATCACCAGAAAGCTGTAGCAAAACCACACTGCAACACCTCTTTATCTCAGAGCTATTTCATACTAATATAATCGTAGGTACCAGTGGGTGAATTTATCACTCCTCCCCATTAGCAGTTGTGTTTTTAAATAGGGTCTCCTGGAATAATGACTTTACCTTTAGCAGTGAAATTTTACAACTTGGCAGCCTGAGAGAGAGATTTGGGTATGTGAGTGGTTTAGGTCGTGTTGAGTCCTAGTGTGGAGGCAGCCACCTTAGAGGTCTGTATGTCGGTGCAATCTTTAAGAGGTCACCTTTGACAAAAGCAGTATGCCCTGATTGCACCGGATACCAAGAAGCTACCTGAAGCAGGGCGACTGAGATATGGCCAAGGGACAGCAGAAGTGTGGACAAGGAGGACACGGCTGGAACTTGAAACTGTAGTTCTCAAATTACCACTGTCTGTCCAAGAGCTTTGACCACAAATCAATACGGTTCCATTTCCTTAATTGGGATTAACAAACGTCAGACCAGTTTGAAAATCAGCTGGACAGTTTACAGGTAGTATGCATCTTTTTGTCAAGAAGATGCTGCAGACACTGAGGGGCTGGACTACATCAGCTCAGTAATTGAGGAAGATGAACAGAGGAGCAAAGGGGTCAATTGCTGCCACTCGTGGAAAATGCACGCTGGCAGAGCATCACAGGACGTGCCCAACGTACTCACAGAGTGTGTCCAGCACCGGTGTCCCTCCAGATTTGAGATTCACATTAACCACAACAAGCGTTTCCAGTTTGGAATCCCTAAGAACTCTGGCATCCATGTGTTAAACAAAAAATTTCTCATAGCTGAATTTGTTTATAAGTTATGTGTAAGACATTAGCAAAGTTTTCTGTTGTCTGGCACAGCACTCATCAACCAATAACAAAGGCTTAGAAGGTAATTTATGATCTTAGGAGCCATTTAAAAATTAAAGGACACGATAATACTGATCTAAATGGTCAGTTTCCTTGATCTCTGAAGAAGTAGGTACTGAATCTGTTCTTAATTTGAGGAGTAGCAAGCTGACTCGCCATTGAAATGTGATATTGTTATAAACAAATAGCATAGTAAATCAGTCGAACAAGAAATGCCCTCCGCAGGGACCGCCTTTGAGTTACTCAGATAATAAACCTGAGGGACCAGGGCTGCCCTATGAAGAAGGCAGGATATGGAGATGGAATAATGACGGGGCTGTCACACAGCCTTCTCTTCCTGCAGCTGGTCACCTTGTACAAAGCAGCAGGTGTATTCGTTATATCAAGAATCCAACTCCCCAATGCACTTTATAGGAGCCATCTCTTTCCTTTAAATAACAACATAATCAATTGCATAAATCACTGGTTGAAAGAAACGTTACCTGTCCAAGGTGGATGGTCTGGCAGAAATCTTACTACTGTTCTAATGAGATTTAGAAAAACCCGTGAAGTTAGAATAAAAGAAAGTAGAAGTTGTATTATGAAGTTTCTATTTCTCCATCTGTCTGAAGGCAGGAATGATAACCACAGAAGTATATTTGACCGTTTAGGACTGACAAGCCAAGAGTGATGCTTGACAGTAATAGCTGTTTCATAATTCACTTCTGACTTAGGTTTTTGGCAGCAATTGAAAGATTACATCAAGTAAAATGGTGTGTGTGTGTGTGTGTGTGTGTGTGCGCGTGTGCCCATGTGTGTGTGCACATAAGTAATGGAGGAAAGAAAAAACTGGCTGAGCCTAATTTCTTATACAGTCTCTACACAGCTGGATGTTTCTCTAATATTTTAAAGTGTTTTGATCATTTAAAAAGATTTAAAGCATTATTTTCCTAGAAATTCTGACAAAATGATTCTACCAAATTAACTAGCTGCTCCAAATTACATATTATGTCATTAATTTTCAATACAGATTATATTTTAAGGTAATCACCTTAAAACCCTTTCATGTAAGAATCTTCTATTTCCAAAATTCTTTGGTAATATATCTCATTAAAGAATCAATATTATCTTTGCTTTCAAACTTCTGTCTATTGGGAGGCTCGACCAAATAAGTGTGGATTAATCACATCCATAATTCCACATTAATCCTGCAATTACAGGGAAAAGTAATATCACCTTTGTGTCATCATTCAAGCTTCAGACATGAGTTCATTGTTCCTCAAACTGGAGCAGGAGAGGAAAGAAGGGGTTAGGACCAGAAGCTGGAGAAGCGGCCCAGTGGCAGAGGCTCAGGGACAGAGGCAGGTGGATGCAATGTCATCTGAGGGGGCAGCTCGCTGATGGTCCTGGCACCAGGGAGTTCCCAGCCTGGTGGAGTGTGGCCCCGGGAGTGACCTCAGTATCTGGGCCCGAGCACCAGGACTCACACTGTCGAGAAGCGAGGCTGAAGTTGGGGGGCAAGCGGGTGCCTGCCGGTGTTCATGTGGTCACAATGCCCGCTGACAAGCCTGGAGGCAACAGCAGGTGTTACCCTGGATCTGTGCAGAAGGCCTAGGTCAGTACAGCCCCCACGACCTCAGCACAGCCCCTTCTGTGGCCAGCTGACCACGGCCATCGCCCTCATCGGCATCACGACTGTGCTATGCCCAGGAGGGGGAGGGTCTCTCTGTGGATGCTCTGGTGGCACCTGTGAAAGCGATGATGGAGCACAGAGGCATTGGGGGGATGTGCCCACCCCTTTCCGGGGCACAGGGGACACAGCAGCCATATCCTGAGGAGCTGCAAAAGACCAGCTCCCCCGGCAGGACTGCTGGGTCCCAGGGCTGGGAACGGGGTCAGGCCAATAGCAAGGACAGAGTCTTCCAAGTCCCTTCTGCCCCATCACAAAATGGCTCGGGGTCTGCACCAAGCAGAACCAGGTGAGGACAGGCGCAGAGCGGGACACAGAACACGGGCTGAGGCTCATCTCCCAGAGAAGATAAATTGGCTGTAAATGTAAGTGGCTGGAGGGACTGTGTATCTTCCTTTGAAACACTGTCATTTTTCCTGAGTTGCTACATGAAGAGCAAACAAGGGTTTTCCCATAACAACTTGCCAATCAGACACAGGCCCTGCAAAAGCATAAAATATTTTGTGTCCCCATCTAGGAGCTCCCTTTAGGAATTCCAACATACGGCTCCTGGATCTGACTGGGGCTTGGCAGAATCCAGCTGCCTTTCCTCTGATTAGAGTCCCTAGTTCCCCCCAAGCTGGCACACAGGTGGCACAGACACCAGCTTCCTCCACACCCTCCTGTCCCAGGTCCCACCGCACCCCAGCCCTGCTCTCACCCCATCTCTCTTTGGCCCAGGCCCAGGCCCCCCTCTCCTGCTTCTCCTGCTGAGCTGGAACCTCCTGACTTCCCTCACCTTCATGCCTCTCATTACAGAAACAACTCAATCCACTTACAGGTCTCCTCTCTCCACATGTTACATAAGGAGGGAGAAGCTCAGACGAGAAGGGAATATGGTAAAGGGGAGCATATATCAACCTCACATGCAGTGATTCACCCTCTGCGGTGCCCACCGCTGCGCAGCCCTGGGGCTGGTCTGTGAACACATTTTGCTCTGTTTTGTTTTACAACTGTCAGTTAACTTAAAGATCTAAATGAACACTGTTGCGTTAAAGGGAATTATGTAGATTTGCAGCTCCTCCTTCATTCAGTACCTGATACCTATAAATAGTAATAACATGTTACATAGACTCCTACATGTCATATTCTCAATTGTAATCGATAGATTTTTACATCCAGTACAATCTGGGTTACATAAAAGAAAAGCATAGTCGATTTTTCAAATCAACAATCCAATATTTAGGGACTTTCAGGATGAATGAATTTAAATCCACATCGAAAATGAGATAATCAGCCTCTCTGATGAATGATGTTTCTGCACTGGCGAAATCCTCCTACAACACTAGTTTTGAACCAACAGCCTAAAATGGAAACTAGCCAATAAAATGTGAAAATTCAGCATTTTGTAATCCAAAGCTATTTGAAGTGTGACCATAAAACCCTTTGTTGGTATCTGGAGTCCAGGGTTCAGACGTGTGGAAGACGGTGACTCAGCTCACTAAATGTTTGTACCTCTTTTCCTCTCCCCCTTTCCCCTCCCAAATAACAGAGGTGAAAATATGGGGGAGATCCAGCCGAGAAGGTAAGAAACATTGCAATATTGAGCCGTGCACCTGACTGCCTGGAAGCCCGCTGTGTCTGTCCTGCATGCCCACGCCTCGTGTGCCCAGAGCTCACTGCGCCTCAGGGGTGGGAGGCAAGACCACGGATGCTGACCGCACCTAGTCCTCTGTGCCCGTGTGGTCCTGTGCTTCCGGCCAGCAGAATACCCGGTAGGCAATGTGATCAGGTTCTCCCCTGCCTAGAAAGTTCTAGATGGTCATTTTCCTTTGGCTTTATGTGCTGCTGCTCAGGGGTGCTGAGAAGTTGCTGCGAGAGGGGACGGGTCTTCGACACCTGTAAGGTGTGGGCAAGACTCTGCTCCTGGACCGGCTAGGTGGCAGGTCCAGAAGCACCTCATATGAAGGTTTGGTTCCATGGGCTGAGGCCTCCCTGACTTGTCACCAGTGTACCTGAGCCTTGGACAGCCCATAACCTTCACTCTCCTTCATCTTTCTAGTCTCTCACTGCAAGAACAAGCCAAGTGAGGTATCACAGAATCTCTGCCCTGGGGTCGCAAGGCTTGATCTCGTGTCTCACCCTTCCTAACTGTGTGACCTAGACAAACCAGACTCTGGCCCCTGATTTCTGATTGTCGACAGTGGCTGAGGCAGCTGGCATGCCTTCCTCATGGGGGTGCAGGAGTGCAGTGTGGGGGCGCCTTCCTGTTCTGATGTGTGGTCTGCAGCCAGCAAGCATGGCTGCACAGACCTGCAGCTGCACGTGCTGACCACGGTGGGCAGTCACCGGCTCTGACAAGGGCAACAACGGCAGAGGGAAGTGATGAGAGTCGGATGTGCGACCGGGCAGGAAGGAGATGTGCGGTGGCCGGGGAGCGTGAAGGGCGCCTGGCCTCACACTTGTTTGGTTTCAATTTGGGGGTCCTTACGTCATACGTATGTGCGTATCTGTATTAAGTAACTAAAATGTGCTTCATTCTCTGTACGTAATAATACTTTTAATTAGGAGAGTTTACATTCAGTTCAGGAACATTTTTAAGACAAAATCTGAAAGAGAAGATATAAATCCATTGTTAGCTAATTGGTATGCATTTCTGGCTTTTCTGATATGCCAGGGATGTAATATTAACCTTTTTGTACAAACTGATTCTAAAATCCGTTCCTCCAACACACGAGGTCAGACTCAGAGGCCAGTTCCTATCCGGGCTTCTTTCCTGGGGATGCATGAGATCACACCCGTGTGATGAGACACTCACCCATGGGATAGCACTAGGGGACATCCAGCACAGAGGCCAGATGTCAGAGCGCAGGGCGTGCATGTGCGGATCCAGCGTCCCTGCCCATCTGAGCAAAGCTTGTCTGTGCTCTCAGCTGATTTTGTGGTTCGGAGCCAAAGGACCGCTCCTGTGACAAAACCAGAACCTGGGCTTCTCTGGGGACTCACAGTGGCACCAAACTGAGGTCTCATGGGCACGTGGAAATCACAAGAGCATGCAGTGTGCATCACACATGTACGCTCACACTCACACATATTCACTCACTTGCACTCACATGCTCTCACACACATCACACACTCTCTCACAGTGCACTCACACAGTGCACATGCGTGCACGCATTCACACATGCACACTCACACTCAGTCACGCACAGACTCACATGCACACACACGTGCTCACATTCACAACCATCCACACTCACGCTCACTCATACCCATGCACACTCACTCTCACACACATTCATACACATACACATGCACACACACATTCACTCTCACATGCCCACTCACACGTACACACACACATGCACACTCTCGCACACTCACTCACACACACTTGTACACATGCACATGCACACACTCTCACACATACACTCACACTCACATGCACACTCACACTCTCACTCTTTCATGCACACTCACACACACTGTACACAGGCATGGGCACACATGCACACTCACTCTCTCACATGCACATGCTATCACACATGCACACTCATTCACATGCATACTCTCTCTCTCACACAAAGTCCTCACGGCAGCTGGTGCACTGTGCAGACCACTCTTCGTCCCCACAGCCCAGGACATTAGAGCAGACCCCACCCCATAGAGACACTGAGCCCAGACGTGGACCTCCAGGACTGGAGCTGTGTCTCCTTCTGAGGTCAGGCTGCAGCTGCATTGGAGAATCTCTGAGATGCTCAGACAGCACCTGTGCTACCTGCCAGGCCCGGGTGCATGTCAAGGCAGGGACTCACAGCTGTGTCTTCAGAAGATAGTGACACTCATGTCCACATCTCATTCCCCTCTCACACAGCAGTTCTATAACACTGACCATGCCCCAACGTGTCCCAGACACAGTCCCTGGGAGCCATGTGGGCCAGGACAATGCCTTCCCAAGAGTACCTCCCAGTCCAGCAGGAAGAAACCGAGGGGTGCTGGGTGGTAACAGAAGACAGGGCAGGGGGACTCCAGCCAGAGTGGTCAGAGCCACAGGCCCCGCAGGCACTGTGAGGATGGGGGCAGTTGCCCTCCCATCAGAGGCCTCCAAAGGTGGTGGGAACCCGGACACCCTAGCCACCCCTAGGCCCCGGTCAGAAGGAGGCTGGAGAGCCAGAGAATGAGCATTTCTGACCAGGTCCCAGGTGGTGCTTGAACTCACTTTGAGAACCCGATCTGGAGAAGAGGTAACGGAGACAGATGGAGCCTGGTGCACTGGGGATGGCAAACATGGGGGTGGGGAGCTTTGCACAGGGGAGTTCAGGGCAAGAGAGGAGATACAGAAGGGGCCAGGAGCAAAGCTGGTGGCCTGTAGGCCTGCAAGAAGTTTGGATTCTGTCCCAAGAGAAAACCCTGGAGGGCCCTAAGTGGGGGTGTGGCTTAGACTTGGGAATGTCCCCGCGGCTATCGCGAGCAGTGGGAGGCCTGGGGGTGGCACCCCAGCCTCCCCCTGTACCCTGGCCCTCTACATGGGGGGCTCGCATGATGCCCCAAGCCATGACTCAGAACAGCCCTCCTTGACCACGGCAGCTGAAGTAGCCCCAGCCTGGCCACTCTGTCACACACGGCCCAGTGGAAAATAACACGTCACGGCATGAGTCAAATTAGTGTGACCAAATTTTCTAGTGGTCACACTAAAAACTGAAAAAAAGTAAAGTAAATTTTTGTAATTTATTTAACCCAGCATATCCAAGGTATCATCATCCCAACATGCAGTCAGCACAAAAGTCACTGCGAGGTGTGTGCACTCCTCTTCGTGCGAGTCCAGGAGACCTGGTGAGCACCTCAGCACGTCTGAGCCTGGCCTCGCCCCTCCAGAGCCCAGGACCAAGCTCTGCCACGACCTGCTTCTCCCCACAGCGGCCCTCCTGGCTAGACTCCCACTCTGAGAGCAGGGTCCTCACGGATTGCTCAGCAAAGCTTCCCGGCCCGCAGAGCAGCATCAGCGAGCAGCAAGAGTTCAGCATGTGTTCCGGGGCATGAATGAGTGAATGAATGAATGAGCAAATGAGGAAGACATGAAAGATCAGATGCAGCGTGGCTGCGAGTTTCCCCATGCTCTGATGCTCCCCTGTGTTCTCCTGGTGTCTTCTTCCACATGGATGGTTTAACCTCATTAAAGCAGCCTTTGCTGCTTTTTTTAGGGCCTGGATGTTGTCACATGGCACACTTGCTTTCCCCTTCTCTCTAAGCCAGGCCCACCCTAAACCATCCACCACCCTCCTGCACATGTCCCAGCAGCCACCAAGCCACCACCCCTGGCCTCGGCCCACCTGCCCCCGCATCACCTGGGCTGTTTGTAGTCCTGGCTCCTGGCCAGAATCTTGGTGTGATCAGCCCCACCCTCAACAATGTCAAGGACTTTACTGCAGGCGCCATGGGGGAGCCGCCTGCCCCACAGCAGACTCGCACACGGTGCACCGAAGGCTCTGGGGGAAGCTGCAGGGGGTTCAGGCACGTTTGCCAGCCATGCTCTGAAGCGTGTCTACATTCCCAGCCCAGCCACCTCCACTCGGGGTCTCCTCCTTAGGGCTTGTCTGAGGGACTCTCCACGTCAGCTCAGTGCCTTTCCACTTCCCACCCTTCCCACCCTTCCTCCCTCAGACCCCCAGGTCCACAGGGAGTCGGCAGCCTGTTGTTAGGTTTCTTGCAGTGAGGAACCCCTCCATGAGTGCTGCGTCTACCTGACCCTCACCTGTGTCCCTCCTTGTGTAAGTCAGCATGTTAGGGAGTCGGTGCCTTTCTCCCTTCCCTGTGGCCAGCACTGTCACAGCACATGCACAGAGGCTGGATCATTACTTCCAGTGTGACTCGGGGCCCTAACTGCCCATCTTGACACCCGGCAGCCCGGTTGTCCCTGACCCAATTACAGACTCCAGCTCCAGCGACCTCTTACCCCGCAGGGGAGGCCCTGATTTCTCAGACCTGCTCCCATGTGGGCTGCAGCTCATTACTGCCTTTATAACCTGCCACTGCCCCGGAAGAAACCCCTGGTCTGGCCTGGGCCCCACTGCACCCTTGGCTCCCTGAGGACAAGAGTCCGAGGGGAGGGTGAGGGACCCGGCCCAAGCACTGAGAACTCCAGGCTCATACATACAGACATGACACACAGCGGCCGCTTTCTTTACCTCTTTCTCTTTTTGTTTGCTTGCTTTAAGAATGCTGAATTGGGGAGGGGTACAGGAGGAAGAGTGGTGGACTGGTGGGTGTAACACTGGGCTGTCCACCCTGAGTGAATCATGGTGCAGTGCAAGCATGTGCTGAAACAACACACTGTAGCCCACAAATATGTACAAGTAAATGTCAAAATATTTTGAATAAAAAAAATCAACAGAATCTCAAAAAAAGAAAAAAATGCCAAATTGAAAGAAGGGTAACATGGTAGAGGTGCTGGCATCATGTCCCCTCTGTCCAGCCCTGGACTCGAGTCCCCACAGGCAGAGGTGTGAGAGCCAGACACCAGGGGAGTTGTTGCCCTGAGAAACTGAAGGCCCTGGATACAGGGATACTGTACACTAAGAATGAACAGCGATGACTAACAAATACAGAATACGTTCCAACTGTACTGAGACCTTCACGACTACCTCATCTAATCCCCACAACACCCTGGAGGTGGTCACTGTCTTTAACCTCATTAGAGATAAGAAAAGACACAGACAAGTTGGTTAACTTGTCCAAGGTCATGTAACTTACATGAGTGCAGCCAACATCTGAGTCCAGGCTGCTAAACTTCATATCAGGAGTTCCTAACCATCACATTAATCCACCGCATTTAATTCTAAGAAACCTGGATCTTCAGTCCTCTGATTCAAGATCAGATGTCATCTCTGTTGAGATGATTGGGGGTCCAGTGCATGGTGCAGAGTTGAGGAGGGAGGCATTCCTGTTTTAGGATCTCACAACCCACACCTTTAATTACTACAGATTGGTGGCTGGAGAGACACTGGGAAATAGTGACCATGGCAGGGGCAAGGTCAACAGTGGTAGCAGATATCAATGAGGAAGGAAAGAAAGAGGTGAGAAGGAGTGTGGCCTCCTGTAAACCACAGCCCTAAATATCACAATCATGAAGACCACAGCCCTGAAGACCACAGCCATAGAGACAACAGCCATGAAGACTGTGAGCCCAAGAACCACAGCCCTGGATGCCACAGCCCTGAACACCACAGCCCTGAAGACCACAGCTATGAAGGCCACAGCCCAGAAGATCACAATCATGAAGGCCACAGCACTGAAGACCACAGCCCTGAAGACCACAGCCATGAAGACCACAGCCCAGAAGATCACAATCACGAAGACCAGAGCCTTGAAGACCACAGCCAAAGAGACAACAGCCATGAAGACTGTGAGCCCAAAGACCACAGCCCTGGAGGCCACAGCCATGAACACCATAGCCCTGAAGACCACAGCCATGAAGGCCACAGCCCAGATCATCACAATCATGAAGGCCACAGCACTGAAGACCACAGCACTGAAGACCACAGCCCTGAAGACCACAGCCATAGAGACAACAGCCACTGAAGACCACAGCACTGAAGACCACAGCCCTGAAGACCACAGCCATGAACACCACAGCCATGAACACCACAGCTATGAAGGCCACAGCCCAGAAGATCACAATCATGAAGGCCACAGCACTGAAGACCACAGCACTGAAGACCACAGCCCTGAAGACCACAGCCATGAACACCACAGCCATGAACACCACAGCTATGAAGGCCACAGCCCAGAAGATCACAATCATGAAGGCCACAGCACTGAAGACCACAGCCCTGAAGACCACAGCCATGAACACCACAGCCCTGAAGACCACATCTATGAAGGCCACAGCCCAGATCATCACAATCATGAAGGCCACAGCACTGAAGACCACAGCCCTGAAGACCACAGCCATGAACACCACAGCCCTGAAGACCACAGCTATGAAGGCCACAGCCCAGAAGATCACAATCATGAAGGCCACAGCACTGAAGACCACAGCCATGAAAACTATAGCCCTGAAGACCATAGCCATGAAGACGACAGCCCAGAAGATCACAATCACGAAGACCAGAGCCTTGAAGACCACAGCCATGAAGGCCACAGCCCAGAAGATCACAATCACGAAGACCAGAGCCTTGAAGACCACAGCCAAAGAGACAACAGCCATGAAGACTGTGAGCCCAAAGACCACAGCCCTGGAGGCCACAGCCATGAACACCATAGCCCTGAAGACCACAGCCATGAAGGCCACAGCCCAGAAGATCACAATCATGAAGACCACAGCCCTGGAGGCCACAGCCATGAACACCATAGCCCTGAAGACCACAGCCATGAAGGCCACAGCCCAGAAGATCACAATCATGAAGACCACAGCCCTGAAGACCACAGCCATGAAAACCATAGCCATAAAAATCACCACCATGAAGACCACAGCCATGAGGATCACAGCCCTGAAAACCATAGCCTCAAATACCACAGCTATGAAGATCACAGCCCTGAGACCACAGGGTGGTCCATAGCCCTGAAGACCACAGCCACAGAGACCAAAGCCACAAAGATTATGAACCTGAGGACTACAGCCATGCAGATCATAGTCTCAAAAACTATAGTCCTGAGGATCACAGCCATAAAGATCACAGCCAAGAACATCGTAGCACTGAAGACCACAGCCATGAAGACATCCTTGTTCAAATCTTCATAGTAACTGGGAAAGAGACCTTAGGACATGGGCTGAAGTCCTGAAATCAGCAGAGAGAAAGGTCTCAGTGTTTTGTTTCCTGCATGATGCTTGTGTGACTACGTTTACTCCTGGATGACAAGTGAGAGACACCATTTCACACTTATCCCCACACTTATCACCTGGGCAATAAAGAATGTTCTGGAAGTTCTACCTAAAACATTAAAACCACTTTGGATAAGGTTTTTCTCTTGGGATTAACTCATTGTATCAGATGTATCGAAACAGATTCCTTAACAGCCTGCATGCAGGAGAGAGCCTCGCTACCTGAAGAGCCCGGGATAACAGCACTGTCTTTACCAGCGAGTCATGTTCCTCAGTCTCTTCTGCCCTGAACGCTCCTGAGGTTTGTCCTTAAACTAGAGAAGGGGTGTGCTGATGGATAAAATGCAAAATGCGGGAAATTTGCATGAGCTTGTTCCGGAAAATCACAGTCAGCACAAAGGAATCTCTCTCCATCCACTGCAAAGGGTTCAAAGGAGCATTTAGAAAAAGACCCGGGTGGCCACAAGAGGAGTGAGGATCCGTTTCCCCTGGACGTCTATCTAAAGTTGACAGAGGAAGGTTGGGAAGAGTGGCAGAGATGCCGAGGGGAGATGGGATTCTGACACCTCGGCAGGAAAACCAGCCAATTCCACCCAGTATCTGTCTGTGCTGACAAAGGGCTGGCCGCAAACTGGGGTTTGGGGAATCGGGCACAGGGAAGCGCCAGAGAGCGTGCTTTCCAGATGGGGTGCAAGTGAATGGCTGGGGCCACGTGTGCCTTACGTGTGTGGCTTTTCTGAGCCTCCATTCTGTCTCTCCTGGGTATTGCTGCTGTGAGTCTGTCTCTTCTCCCACATTCGGCAGCCTCTCCCATGGTGCCTCGCCTGCAGCCACGGGGGGGTGCAGAGTCGGTGTCATGCAACCTTTGCTAAGGCAGAGGCACCTTCCAAGCCTCCCAGGAGACTACCACCGTACAATGGAGACCTGCAGCATCTGTGCTGTCGAGCTGCAGGTGGAGAACGGGAAGCCCATCTGTGGGCTCTCTGACAGGAGCCCAACTGCATAGCTTCTGTGCATTTTATCCCACGAAAGTCACTGTGCATCATCCCACAATGTGAGTGGCACTTACTAACAATGGAACAGTATCGATAGCTAGGATTTTAACTGCTGTGTCTTGTGGCAGATGCTACTCACCTATTGCAACTTTCACAACCACCCTCTGAAGTAAGCATTTTCTGACCACAGATGAGAAAAGTGAAGATCAGAGAGTTAAGTAGTTTGCCCAAGGTCACGTGGATACTTAATATGAAAGACCAGACTCATACCCAAACTCTGCCCAACTTCCAGGTACTGCACTGGGCCCTGCACTAGATTCTCTCCACCCGCCCCCAAAAAACACACACGAAGAGCACAGAAACCAGGTTTTTAAAGGAACCTGTTGTAACCTGGATGCAGATTGTCACATCACTTTGCATGTCCTGTATATGCAGATATATCTAATATCAGTAAGTATACACTGAACAAAAGAATTTCAAAGCACATGTTGGAGGTTCATGGTGGTTCTCAGAAACACAATTTTCTCTCACATGCATTTCTAGAAAATGCCTTAATGATTGGAAGTATGGCAATCCCGTCAGTTGACACCAAGCTTCTCATTTCCAAAGACTCATGTCCTGTGTTCTGCATTTTCTCCACATTATGTAGGTGCCGTGGATGAGGCTTGGGAACACGGTCTCCGCTGCAGGATTCACCAGCTCTTATGTGAAGAGAAAGGAAGAGGCTATGTTTTCATTCTTTCAAAAAAGTGCACCAAAACAGCCCTGTGCACGGGAGTTTGGAACTTCGCCTTCTCTCTGCCTCGTGTTGCTCATGAAAGTGTAAAGTGATTACAGCAGTTTGGAACCCCCATTTCCTTATACGTGTGGGAACAACTGGCTGTCACAATCAGTAACCTCCTGTGATCCCTTTTGTCATCCAACAATAGACAGGAAGTTGCTTTTACAGTTCACAGAGGACTTTCAACTTGCTATAGCTTGCCACTGATGTGTCCAGAGACTGCTGCCACTGCTGGTTTTAAGATGAACTGTGGCTGTTTCTGGAACACCCAGGGTCCCCAGTATTCTGCATCCCTGGGAAGCAGAGCCAATCCTCACTTCCAAAGTTGCCTGCTTGCCCCAGAGAAAGGCATATGTTTTCAGCCATGCACAGTGAACATACCACACTGAAGAAAAGTGGGCCCCATCAGCTTGTTCACATCGGGCCCCCATTCCCGCCCACCTTTGACGGTGTGCCTGGCAAGTCTGCTCTCACCCAGCAATGGATGCCTGTTTTCTTTGGACAAATCTCCAGTATTATTGCTCCACGTAGTCCCAGACACAGGCCAACGCTGAAAGCAGACTGCAGGGACACCTTGAGACCAAGTGTGGACAGTCCCAAGTAGTCATCAACACAGGCACAGGGAGAAAGAAGGACTCTGGGGTAAGTTTGTTTCAACACTTCAGTTTTTAACCCTCCTCTCCTTTCTAAACAAAACACGTCTCTAAGGAGTGGCTAGGTTTTGTGGTCTGAAGGCACCCTGGGGAGACAGGAATCATAACACCAACTTGCAGTCATTCAATAAGCATTTACCGAACCCCAACAATGTGCCGGGCACTCTCCCAGAGGCTGGGGGTAGGGACCTGAATGCAGCAGAGAAGGCTCCTGCTGTCTCGTACCTTCTCCGCTAGTGAAGGAAACAAGCAGCCACAGCACATAAGTACGTGATCCTTTAGGTAACGTGAAGAGTTAAGAGAAGAAAACAAGGCAGGAAAGGGGAACACAGAGCGTCAGAGTTGGGGTAAGGGATGGTTTGGACCTTTGGAAAGGTGGCCAAGTAGTGTGGTGACCATGTTGTCCCAGTTTGCCTGGGACTTTCCCAGTTTGGGCACTGGAAGTCCTGAATCCCAGGAAACCACTTAGTCCCAGGCAAATTCAGGCCACTAAGGAAGGTGACATTCGCGTAGCTGAGAAGGAGCTGGGGCAACCCTGAGTGTGTCTGGGGGTGCAGCGTGCTGATCAGTGCTGGCCAGTGAGCTCACCATGGCAGGCTGTTCGTTCATTCCCTGACGTTATAACATTTATCAGCTTATTTTTCTTTTAGAGTGTCTTGAAATGCGAGAAATATGAAAGGAAGTCCAATTTTCCATTGTTATCACGAACACTGAAAGCTGCACGGGAAAGCTGTGATGAGCCAGCTCACGCACCCTGCAGACAGCCTGGAGGAGTGCACCACCGCTCAGCCACTGCTCGGCCACCGCTCAGCCACCACCACCCTCTTGAGGGAGGACCAGCAGGAAGGAGCTGCAGCGACAGGTGATCCAGGGGGTTGATCCGCTCCACGTTCAGTGAGACACCAAAGGGCCAGTCTTTCTCCTTCATGTGCTCATTCTGGCCACGCGTTCTTGAAGATTGGTTTGTCTTTCCTTCCATGCCTGCATGCCAGCCCCTCTGCAGTAAAATCAGCCACCAGAATCCTCTCTCCTAACCGTCACTGGAGCTGCACCAACAAGATAAGCCTGTGAAGAAGCCTCAAAGCCAAGTCCTGGTGTCTGGCTCTGTCACATGCCTCCACTCCATCATCTCCACCCACAGGTCCATCCTGCCACTGCCATCCTTTCTTCTGACCCCAGACTTCCTGTCCTCCCCTCTCCTTGCCACCTCCAGCACATCCCAGATTCTATCAGAACCTTACATTTCTCTCTCTACTGACAGAAGTAAAAGTCTGGAAACTTCGCCTTCTGCAGGACCACAGTCCACTCTGTGCAAGTGGTGCTGTGGGAGCTCCGGGAAAAGAAACATGCGTGTGGCTTCCCGGGCAGGCGGCGTGCTTCCACCAGACCCGGCGCTGCTCGAAAGAGGACTCAGTGTCCTCGCTGCGTGTTACAGAGTTGAATTCTGTATGGAAAGGCAGAAATCCGTCCATTCAGTAGACATTCAATAAACATTATGGAAAAATAATACATGCATGCTTTTTAAATAAATATATCTCTTCAAGACCAAAGTGCTATTTTTCTACCTCAAATTTATTATTGTCTCATTTCAAGTTAAAAAACCCCAACAGTGCTCATGCACTTTCACCTTGTAATTCTACCCCAGAGGCTTTATCAAGACATGTTTGACAAAAGAATAAAAATGTTAATAGCACTTTTAACTAAAATGGAAAATTTTTAGTGTAGGGAAATGTTAGAAAAATCACTGTAAATCTACTTGTGAAAATATTTTACAATAATTAGAAATGCTAATATTTAAACTGTATAGGCTATCAAAAATGTCTTCTAAACTAGTGTCAGACAGAAATATAGAAAAAAATGTATTCACTAATGGGCTAAAATATACAAATTTTGTTCATATGGATAAACACTGGAAGGAGATATGAATTATTAAACTAGGCATCAATTGGGGTTATTCAGATTTTTTCAAAATTTCATGTAATTTTGTTTCATTTCTTTTATAACGCAAACAGGGAGATTAATGTTATTATTTCTTTACTTAATTGTTTTGTGTCTGAGTTTTATTTTTCAAAGAATTAATCTTCAAACTTATTATGTAAATTTTAAAACATGTTTGTCATAGAATAAAAAGAGCAGAAAACCTAAGTAAAGTAAATGTTCAAGAAAATTCCCCAGGAAAATATCAAGATGTGCCGCATTTCAGCGTAGTTTGTGTCTTAGAGCTGGTCCCTGCAAATTTGCCCCCTGACATTCAGGCCATCTCTTTTATCTTCTTTGAGACTCCAGCATAAAGTACTTTTATGGCCACACTATAACGCGGAACTGGTGGGTGGCAGAGGTGGGGGGCGCTGTCTCGTCACCACAGCACCAGCAGAGTGAAGGTGCAGGGAGGGCCCACGAGCTACAAGGAGAGCCCGTGACCTCTCTAGGGAGCATTTTGGACAAACCACAATGATGGCCATTCTCTGCTGGGAAAGTAAAATGCCACAACTGGAAAATGGTCTGGTGATACCCTCAGAAGTCAAACGCACAGCTGCCATAGGACCCACCTCTCCATTCCTGGAAATGTACCCAAGAGAAATGAGTGCATCTGTCCATACAAGGCCTGTACACAAATGTCCATTTCTGCTTTATTTGTAGTGCCCAAGTCCAGAAACAACCCAAATATCCACCAGTAGGGAGTGGATGAACAGGATAGCAAAGCCTCGGGACAAAAGGAGCGAGCTGCAAATGCGGGCCATGGTGCGAGTGAGTCACGAGGTGACCTCGCTAAGCTGGATAAGCCAGGCTCACCAAAGAAAAGAGCACGTCCTCTCCGAACCCATTCATAATATTATAGAAAATGCAAACTGACATGGTTAGGTTAGCAGCTGTCCGGGGACAAGAGTGGGCCGTGTGGAGGGACAGGAAATGAACAAACTCCTCATCTCGATTGTGGTTTTTTTTTTCGTTAAATTTTTATTTTGTCAATATACACTGTATATGATTATTATGGCCCATCACCGACACCTCCCTCCCTCCTCCCTCTCTCCCCTCCCCCCCAAGAATGTCTTTTCCGTTTGCTTGTTGTAGTAACTTCATGAAAGTATAGTTGTTATATCTTCTTCCCCGCCCCCCCCCCCCCCCCCCCCTTTTTTTTTTTTTTTTTTTTTTTTTTTTTTTTTTTTTTTTTTTTTTTTTTTTTTTTTTTT
>NW_007730671.1:78704-93623 GCF_000696425.1 Galeopterus variegatus
GTGTGTGTGTGTGTGTGTGTGTGTGTGTGTGTGTGTGTGAATTGATTCGTTCACCTTTAGCTCCCTCCAATAAGTGAAAACATGTGGTATTTCTTTTTCATTGCCTGACTCGTTTCACTTAATATTATTCTTTCAAGGTCCATCCATGTTGTTGCAAATGGCAGTATTTCATTCGTTTTTATAGCTGAGTAGTATTCCATTGTGTAGATATACCACATTTTCCGTATCCACTCATCCGATGATGGACATTTGGGTTGATTCCAGCTCTTGGCTATTGTGAAGAGTGCTGCTGATGGCTTCACAGACATACACATATGTCGAAACCTACCAAATTACACACTTTAACTACATGCAGTTTATTGAATATGATTATACCTCAATAATGTTTGTAGAAGTAGCTTACCAGGTACAAAAAAAGGGTTTAACACGCAAAAGTGAGATAAGGTGAGGCAATGTGTTATCAGCGAATTCAGAGACCCGTTCTGCAAAGGAAGAGCGACGCAGTCTGTGCTCTATAAACAGGGCCTGCCCAGGCCCCAGGTGCCCAGCGGCCTGCACACGAGGAGGCCAGGCAGCACAGGAGCAGGGCAGGACAGGGCAGCATCCCCTGCCTTACGAAAAGGCTTTCTCATGGATTCTGGCCTCCCATGTTTATATGGTCAACATTGTCTGGTATCTTATTATTTTTCCACACCAAATGCCTGATTTGCATCTCATATGGTAATAACACCTACTAAGCCCTTTGATAATTTATGAGAGAAACCATGTTGTTTTCTTTGGTTTCCTCCTACCGCTAAGAAGAACAAGGTTCAAATGACTAATCTGCATGGAACACAAAATAATGATAACAATCCTAATTAACAATTTATATTAATAGAATCTTTTTTCTAAGTAGCTGAACACATGGAAAATGCCAGCTTCTCTTGCAGACGATGGGGTGGGGGAGAGGGAGGGAGAAGGAGGGGACCCCTCCTCTGTGCAGGAGGTGTGGACTTGTGTGAACCGCAGCTTCAGGGGGGAGCACTTGGCATCCAGGACAGACACCACACACCTGCAAGACGGCACACCCACCCGGGGAGAAGCTGTTGCTGGCATCACGGAGACAAGACAACCGGTAGATCAGAAGGGTTGTTCAGTTTTTCATGGTATGGTGGCCTTTATGTAGGCATAGCCTGATTCCACGGGGTCAGCTCCAAACCAAGAGTGTTTCTCAGTTGATATGAGGACAGGCCACACGGACACAACTAACAAGGGACAAACATGACTGACTGCAGGTCATGCGAGGCAAGGCCAGTGACTAGGCACAGGCTGCTGTCTGTCACATGACTCCAGACACAACCCAGCTCTGCGCTGCCAAGCGTGGTTCATGCATGTGGGAATTGGCACTGGAATCAGCACCGCCGATCTGCTCTTTCATTTGGAATGAGACTGCAGGAGGGCTCAGTTCTCTCGTCTGTGCTGTCTCTTGCCCCGATGTGTAAAATGTGTAGGGCCTGGCCTGGGGCATTTGGAGATGCAGCCAGCACCATGCCCGGTGTTGTATTCACACACGTCTCACAGTGACAGCAGAGGGGTTAGCTCCATCCCCACACCATCCAATAGGGCCTGGCCTCCCCAGCTTCCCTCAGCCTTGAGCTTGGGTGGCGTAGACCCCAGGTGGGCTGTCACCCACTCCGAACAACTCCCAGGACACCATGCTCCTACTCCTCCAGCTCCACCTAACATCATCTGCAAACTGCTCACGGACCCTCCTCTGGAACAGTCCGGCCCCTCCACCATCAGCCGCCACCCAATTCCCACTGAGCATGACTGTACCCGCACTGTGTCCACTCCACTGGGTGTGGGATTTGTTTACCTGTCACCAGATGCCGCAGGAGTGGGTTGGATACCCACTCAGCAATCCAGGGTTGGACAACAGGACCTCCAACATGGTGCAGGTGCAGGGCTGCCATGGGCCAGGGGGTGGAGCTGCTGCCTTGAGGCATCCAGGCCATATCCCTTCCACCCCTCCTGCAGGGAGCTTAATGGGGAGCCAGCCCCCAGAGCTCACCCTGCAGGATCTTCTTCTTACAGCTTCACACACAGCTGTGCATGGTGCACCACTGAAGTCGTCAAAACACTTGAAAGTGACACTCCCCAGCCAAATGTATGGGGTGTCCTCATTTATACATCTGAAATAGAGTAACTGAACATAGATCCAGGTAAATGTCCCATCGCAACTTGGCCTCTCACTACTGCAAGATAAAATTAATCTCTACCATCCTATTAAACTCTTGCGGAGACTTGTGATGATTTAAAATAACGTCTATGCAGTTTATTTCTCTGATTATTTTATGACTAACGTTTTCAGAAAATGTGACTGTGCTGGAGCTTAGTCGATATCCGTGGTTCTGAGTGGCCATGTTCAAAAATGTGCGTTTCCTTACCCACTTTCATAGCGCGAATCCACCTGTTCCTCTCCCTCCCGCTCTCAGGGAGGTGCTCCCTGTGCCCCGTTGGGGGCGTGCGAGTTGCTTAAATCTTTACCCATCTGTTTCCTTCACCCAGCATGTCCCAGTGCCCCTTCACGACCGTCTAGAGCTCTCTCCTCCTCCGTGGCCGGCCGAGGTTCCACAGCCACCAGGAAGGCTGCTGCTCCTCTCCAAGCAAGATCTATAGGATCCTTTTCTTCCGTTGCACCTATTTGTTGGCATCACGTACCTAAGTAGTAAATCATTTTCAGCTGATTCTTCAGTGTTATTTCTTATCAATGGAAATTGATAGTGAGGCCCTCAAAGACAAACCTAAGATCTATCCTCCCTTCTTTCTACACCCATGCTATTAGAGGAGGGGGACCGCTGGAAATGAAGGCACAGAGAAGTCCTCCTGAGTCATGACTCCATCTCAGGAGAGAGGTAGGTGGTGAGAGAATGGAGCAGGTGCCGACATGCAGCAGCACACTGAGGCTTGCGTGTAACTGAAGTCGCATGCAACCTGCATGTCTCGTGCCATCTATATGGTGATAGCCCGTGTAGATAACATCCCGAAAGCTGGTCCCCTTCCCAGCACACACTAAACCCACTAGCCTAGACAGCAACGACCCACCTCTGTGAGTACTGGGCCATAATTACAGTAGATGGTACAAGACCCCCCACACCACACAGTACAAGTCAGGACACATGGAAAACAGAGAAAAGGAAAGACAAGCACACAGCAGACCATCCCCCAACTCTGGGCAGAGGTGAAGGCACAAGGACAGTCTAGTTCCCAACTGCAAAGCTGGAGCAAATGCTCCGGGACAGGCAGAGGCCACCTCTCCTGTGCACCAAGGGCAGCACAGCCTGCCCTGGGCCACTGCACACGGAGGGAGCATCAGACGCTGGAGAGGGAAACAGGTACAGACGGTGGGACGCCCTGGTGATCAGGCTGAAAAACTTAGACTTTGTTCTGAAGCCAGTGCGGAGTCACAGAGGCTTCGGAGCAGAACCTGCAATGATCAGAGGCTCTGTTCTTCAAGACAGATCCTGCCAGCGAGAGGGACCGAGTGCCGGGGAGAAACAGAGATGACCAACACCCAGACTTCCTCCTTTTCTCTTCTGTTTAGAATCTGTCTGTTGTGAGATTGGAATTATGGTTCTCTACTGAAAAAAGTTAGATAGCACAAAGTTCATGTCACTGGGAAATCTTTCAGAGCTGCTGTGTCCTCTGAAGCAGGCTGTCCGAGAAGACAGTGATTCCCAGTCTCCGCTGCAGGTAGTAGACCTCCACGCCTTTGGTGACGTCTCTAAGCTCATGGTCATCCAGACTGTGAAGAATGTTTCAAGTGCAGACATGACTTTTCCTAGATTATTTAATACAGGAGTTCTCAAAACAACAAATATCTCTGGAATATTTTTGTTGTTTTTTGGGGGAGGGGGGGGATCTAGGAAATAAAATTTTAAATGTGTGTCCGGGATCATAAGCAAGAACTTGTGATGCTTATATCTCTTTGTTACACATCCCCTTCCTCCCTTAACTTCTTGCCTACTTCATATGAAGAGATACAGGAGGGAAGATTAAAAAAGGAAAAGTCTAGAGACCACCTAGAAAAATTCAGCATGCTTTAACTTTAAAGATGACCACAGTCCAGTGACAGATGTTGTGAAATTCCTGTATATGAATGTTGGTCTTGACTCGGGTTGACTTGTCAGAGGATAAATATCCTTGAGGCTTCCTAAAATTAACACAAATTTCAGAGGATGGATGTAAAGGGATTTGCATATCACAAACGTGCAAGCACAAGAAAATATACTCCAGGACAAGTAGCTGCTCTCTCATGTGGCACCTGGCACTCAGGACCACCATCCCCCTAAACGTCCACTCTCTGGGGCTCACAAGGCACAGGCCATCACTTCTGTCCAAGACACTACAGACCAGCATCCCACCTCCAGGGGGGGGGTGGAAGAGTGTGTCAAGGCCTCAGCGAATGCCCTGGAGCAGGAGAGGGGACAGGTGAACCCTCCTGTGGAAGCTCTGCCCCGTGAGAGGGCAGGTGCCCTGGGTCCAGCGTGCTCAGCCACAACTTTCTGCCCCTCACTGTGTCCCCAGCAAGCACAGTGCACCTGCCACCCGCCCCAGCCCAGGAGCATTCTGCAGCGTAAAGCAGTAGCTTCTACTGGCCACAAGATGAACACTGAATGCAAAAATTATAATCTTAATTTCTATTAAACTATTTAATTATACTTTATTAAATTTCCTCAAACCTTAAAATTTTCAAAAAAGTTCTAACATTTCAGCTCTGGATAAATTTAATAATTTTATTGAAATATTTAATATCCACTAACTACAATCTATGCATATTTTAATTTTAGTCATTTTGAAATATTTTACTAAAAAACTTTGAAGTGTTTGAATTTAAGCATTGTTTTTTTAATATTTAACTCACATTTTTGATTAAAAACTATATTTAAACTTGTTATGCCTTCGATACAACAATACTTTTTTCGTCTTTTAAATCAGGGTTGATATATATTTTCTGTAAAGTGACAAATGATAAATATTTTAGGCTTTAAGAGCCACTGGTCTCTGCCACAGCTATTAACTCTGCCAATGTAGCTCAAAAGCAGCCCTGGATAGCACAAAACATAATGGGCCTGGCTGTGTTCCAATAAAACTTTATTTATAAGACAGAGGTCTAGCCCGAGGGCCACTGGCTCGCTTTCATCATTAGTCAATAGAAGATCAATTATGAGACAACCTTGATTATAATAACATAAGTGATTTTGTTGAAATATAGACCTGACAAATATATAAATTTTTACTGAAACATAATTGATTTTTTATTGAAACATAATTGACATTTTATATACTAAATACAAAACTATTTATGAATTCTTCTGCTGCCCCATCAACAAAACATCCTGACATGCTCCACTATAATCGATGTTTGCTATCTTTGATGTGGTGTCATGTCAGACATACGTTTCTACATTTTTTTTTAATTTTGTCATTATGGACATATGTTAACCAACATAGGAAAGTAGGAGCATAAAACACATTGAACATGTTTCAGATAGATTTGTACTGATATTCAGGCGTAAGGTGTGCAGCTCTCATTTGCTCTGTAATCCTGCCCCGCCATGGTCAGGGCTGGCCTACACAAAGATGCACATTTCCTGTAGCCATGCTGATGAAATTGAAAGGATGTGCATGTGAGAGATGAAATGTTATTCCCAGGGTATTGTATTTATCTCTGATTCTTCTTTTGGCCCCTCTCTCCCATACCATGATTTTCCACAACCTAGATCTACACAAGAATACCTAGCCTAGGACATTCATTAACTAGACTGTTTCTGGGTTTGTCCTCACTGTGTAACAGTAACAAGCAAGTGATCACCAGAGGGGGAGATTGTGACTGAGAAATGAAATGTATTTTGCTTTTAAAGAGATTAAGCCAAAGTCACAAAATTAATTTTTTAATCTATATCTCCTCTTTTACCTCGTCTTTGCAGATGAAATTTTAAGATGACCACCAGATTTTCTCTTAGAAGAGCTTTATGGTGTGTGGACCTGGCTGAAAATTGAAGCACTGTTTGGGAAAATAAAGCAAAATTATGTTTTCATTCGGATAATTCAAACCTAAACCCTTGTAACTCCTCAAGTAGTTATTCACTAATTTACACATAGATGGTATTTTAAGCACACTTTTAAATAGAAGGAAACATTAAAACAGAAAAAAGTTGCCAGATATGGTGACTTAGTAAATACCAAAATATTTGCATTGATGAAGAAGGATCAGATAAAATAACTCAGGCTTCAAAAGTTTTTTCCAAGAGTTGTTTAACTGCTCTACAGTCACCAAATAAACCAAATAACTGTCAAAACTATGTTTTTATAAAATGTAGAAGTCTTCCATCTCAAGCTTTTTAAGGAATCCAGACATGAAATTTGGGGAGATAAATTTCTAGATTTACCCAAACCCAAATTAGATTTACAAAAATTACCAAAAAAAAAAAAATCTTTCCTTGGTAAAATCTTACAACTAGCCTCCGCGCCCCAGCCTCCTACACAGGGCCTGCCCAGACCCCTTCTTCGCTGGCAGGGGGTGCCCTTGGCCAATGGGGTGCCAGTGCTGTCAGCATGCACTGCAGGAGAAATGAGGACCAGGCAGGAGCAGAGAGAGAAGGACGTCGAAGAGGGGTGAGGCAGGTGACAGCCACAGAGTCACAGGTCCGCGAGCACGGCCATGGGACGAGGCTGGGCCCACACGCCGGAGCAGGGCCCACACCCACAGAGCCACCGGCAGCCCAGCAGGAGCACAGGCGGTGGGTGGACGCTGGCTAGCAGATGGCCTCAAAATAGCACTGCTGGGCCTGAATAAACGCACAAGCACCGGCCGGAAGAGGATCGCAAAGAGGTCATCCCGAACTGTTTTGTAGGTTTACTCGGTAGTTTCTTCATCACACATCATTAGGATTTGCAAAAACAAAAATTCTGTTATGTTCCGAGCCACAAGCAGTAGGGCAGTTGTTTATGTACAAGGATAAATATCACCTGGGCCCACACTGGACATCTTTTTGCAAAACCAATGAACAAGTTTCCCCTTAAACATTAAAATTTAAACATTTAAAAACTATTTTTAAAAGCAGGGGAGATCCATGGGGACCATATGGTACGAGTGTTTGTGCGGCCCACCCCCCCAAATTCATATATCAATCCCCAATGCAACAGTATCAAGAGGGGGGCCTTTGGGGAGGCGGTGCAGGCTGGAGGGGCCTCTAGAGTATCTAAGCCGAGACCTGACCCTACGTGCTCCAGAATGTTCCGGACAGACGTGAAGTTTCAAGAGGTGACGGCAGTAGCCCCTACCAGCTCATTCTGTGACCTCGAGTTCACAGAAAGTCCCAGCCGGAGCTTCAGGCGGGTCTATGCTGCTGAATGCCGGTGCATCTGCCGGTGACACAGGACAAGGGAGCTGTCCCCAATGTGGAGGGGCAGAGGCTGAGCGGGCATGTGCAGGGATGGCAGAGGGAAAGAAGGAGATGGTGAGAGGCTCTGGGCCACAGCAGCCGGCCTCCCTTGGCGGAGATGTTCCAGGGAGAGCAGACGAGGCAGCGTGGAGTCCCCTGCCAGCTCTGCCCAGGTTCTCTCCTCCCTCTGGGTTCTTTCCTAAACACACTCACTGGATTTAGGGCCCACTCGGGTAATCCAGGATGATCTCATCTCAGGATCCTTAATCACATCCACAAAGACCCTCTCTCCACACCACAAGGTCACCTTCATGGGTTGCAAGGGTTAGGACGAGGAGACATTCTGTGGGGCCCCCATACAGCCCACGGCAGCATCTGAGCTTCTGGTGTCAGTAGCCAGGTGGTCATTGACACCATCTACAGAGAAGGGGGGACTGGGGAAAGAGCAGAACGGGGACAGGTGGGCGGCAGAGCTCCTGTGTGGCCTCCACATGGAGGTGCAGGAAGGAGCCCCGGGATTTTGAGTCTAGGCTCAGAGGAAGCATTGGCAAGTATGTGCACAGGTGAAGGTGACGGAGACGCCACTGCGCCAGGGGGGGCAGGTGAGCCCGGAGTCCACCGTGTGCTTCTGGGCTCCGCAGAGCAGTCGCAAAGCACACCGAGAGGGCACCAAGGGACTGAGCAGGCAAGTCCTGGGTGTTGCAGAGGCTGAGAGGACGGTGTTTCAAGAGGGGAGAGCCTTCAACCATCTGGACTCCTCTGGCAAAGTCGAGGAAGATGAGGACAGCAGATTGACAACTGCCTTGGGACAGATCAAAACCTCGATTGAAAATAACTGTAACGGAGTAGACGTGCATGCACTGCTGGGTGAGGAGCAGGACCCCCGGTGAATGTGCTGGCTCCCACCTCTGTGACAGTGGCCTTCAGCTTCCTCTCATCCATGTCATTAGGCAATACAAGACCCCCAGACGTAAGCAGAGAGTTACCAGCCCAATCCAGACCCCTGACAATTTGGAGATGTGGGGAGCAGATGGATCGGACTTGTGTTTCATGTGCAAAATCAAAGATGTGATTAAGTTCAAACGGAGAGGACAAAATTCAGAGGGAGGTTAAGGTCCTCTCCCCTACTGAAGCCAAACTCCCTGGAGCAAACAGAACCCATTCTACACTCGATTTTTCTGAACAACTTAGTGATTCGTTTGCTCTCGTAATTTTTACTCTGAGACTTTCTTCCTAAATTATTCTGCAAAATCCTCCTCAATATTCAAATCATGGTGGGGGGAAAAAGCTCTACACAAAAATGCTTTTCCCAAGGCATGATTTTCTATCAAAAGGATTTGCGGCACACAGAGTTCCAGACATTAAACCGCTCCGAGCATTTAAGAGCCCTCTGATCCAGCACAATAAAAGCATTTTTGTCAAAGTTTTCAAGACTCACTTTGAATGTCTTGCCTTTTGTTGATTGAAGCCATATTTCTGGTGTCATTTTAATAGTTTTTGTGTGCATTTTCATTATCTATTAAACTTGTAGTTTGATTATAGGTATAATGAATAATTTTTCTGTCATTTACGTTCTAAAAGAAATGCACTCATAAAGCAGCATACAATCCGACTTCACCATAAATTCTCTTCTTAGACATTCATTTGGTCAGGTTCACAAAGGCTAAATGTCTGATGATTATTTCTGGCATTCACTCATCAGCACCTCCCAAAAATCTACCTTAAGATGTGCTTCTCAGATATTCACACCAGAAATAGTTACGGTGCATTCCCTGCTAATGGGGCTTCTCCTTTGTTCTTTGCAACACATCTAGTCAGATGTGGGCACCAATCGTGAGATCACAGAAGCGGAGTTTTCACGGGGCTGGGAGCATGTTTTTACTAAACAGAAGTAAGGGTGTTTCAGTTAGATAAAACTTACAAGGTTCTCTTCAACCTGCCAGCCTGTGTTACATGCATGTTGTTTCATGTGACCCACGAAATCCCAAAGTACTGCCTGCAAGGTTCTACGTGTCCCGGAATGAAGTTAAACAGTTGCTTCTGATAGATAGGGCATGCCACCAAACACCTTCTTTTCTGGGTTATTCTTTATCTGCCAGGCAGGACTCTGTGCACTCTGCTGGAATGACTATGACAACATAAACTGTGACCTCGTGATTTTAAGGACTCCATGGTCTTCTCAGATGTTTTGTCTTTTCCACTCTATTTGTGAATTTGGATGTATTTATTGTAGTCACTTGAATGCAGGGTGTATATGTAAAAGCAGAACGTTTGCCTCTGCCTTCACTCCTTTCTCCTGATGTAAGGACCACCCCATACACACACTCTCACACCTCCGTAAAATAGTGAATAAAATATAAATACTATTCTTAAATACAAGCTTTTCTTGTATTTTCCTTAAAAATACAAACTTTTCTTCATAGTTTATTTAAAAGTCCCAGTAAATGTTACAAGAAGTTTAAAGCGGAGGGTCCTTTTCCTACTGAATGCTGCCCCACACACCCTATCCCTCCCACCCACCCACAGAAACATGTTCCTGGTTAGCCTGACCTGGGGGATAAAGAGCCCCCTACACCGCAGGGAAGTTCAAGGACCCTCCCCGAGGAAGATGAGCCTGAAATATGCACTCCGGAGGTTATGATCAGCAAGCACTGGAATCCCCTGTCCTGCCAAAATCTTTATGGATTTGAAAATAAGGAGCCCTTATACTCTGCTGCTGATTCACAAAGTCCATTCTGCCACAGGAAGGGGGGCTTGGTCCTGCCCACCGTTGTGGTCTATCAGCCCTGGAATTGGACATTAATTAGACTTTATTTGCTGTTGTGCTCCTTTTTCTGCAAATATTTCCTCGGGGGCCACCACAACCACTTCCTGCCCTTTTATGTCCCCCCACGAGTAATTGAGCCATTAGCCTGTACCTGGGAGAGGCTGGACGAGGCCATTCTCCAGCGGAGGGAGGCTTTAAAGGGACCGTCCTTGTGCTTTTCTCGGATCACAGCACGAATAAAGACTCCATGTGAACTACGCCGTTTTGGATAAAAGGAATCAAATATTAGAACATGTAACAAACTCAGTTTTGCATGCTTCATGTTTTTAATAAGGGAAGCTTGAGAGTTTTCTGTTTTAAATTTGGAAGTGTTGAGTGGCAGTAGTTAAGCAATAATAGAAAAGTAAAATAATAAGTAACACAAAAGAAGTGTTTACTGTGTACCGGGCATCCTTCTCCTCACCCGCTCAACACTCGGGGCCCCTCACCCTCCTTCCTGAGGACACCGAGGCACAGTGTGTTCCGAAGAGTCCTCAGAGATTGCACAGCTAGAAAAGGGTGGAGCTGGCATTTGGACCCAGGAAGCAGAACATAAATAGTTTATTAAAAAGGGTTACAGAGCCGCTTTAATCACATAATCATCAAACATAATGAAAACGAAGCTTCTGGGCAGGTGCAACCACATTAAATGGATTGGCCAGGATTATAGACAGAAGGTAACAGTTAAGTGCACTGTCCATGAAGTAAAGGGTTTTGTGTTATGCCGTGAGCCTCTGGGGTCCCCACACGACTCTAAAAAGCTGAAAACAAAACAAGAAGTGGTGTGCTGGTTTGGTCTGGTTTGACATCGCATTCTGAAGCCATCAGATTCTCAAGCTGTACCCAGGAGCATCACATAGGCGGTGGCCTGGATTCCCACAAGCAAATCCCCAGACGTTCATTTCAGGTCAATTAATTTATTAAACCGACTATGAAAAATGGAACGAGATTATCCCTCCTGATTCTGAGGGTGTGCAACTCAGACGTAAGCAGAGTGACTGAGACAGGACAAATGTGCGTCTTGTCTTTATTCCTCTGGTGGCCTCACACTGACACAGCACCTGGAGGAGGCTCGTCTCAAGTAGACGGTTGCTAGTAATCATTCTGTTTAAATGTGTGAGGTTGCCGGGACTCTACCTTACCAGAAACAGAATGTTCTCGCTCGAGTATATTAACAATTATGATTACAATGCAGAAACTTCTACAATAAATAGTACAGAGTTTATTCAGTGTCTCTTTATCTCCTTAGATATGAAAATACTAAGAAACTTTCGTGATTTTTTTTTTTTTTTTTTTTGGGTCTTAGGAAATAAGCCATATGTACAGCCACTCTGGCTTGAGGGTTCATGAAATTCCTCATCTAATACAGTTCTGCCTAGGAAAGCAGCATGAATGTGTATATTAATGTAAAAGTGATAAACACTTTTTAAGTACAAAAGGATGTGTCATCTGAATATTTCTTTCTCTATTTTCCTTTTTTTAGCAGCTACTTTAACTTGTCTTGATAGTTTTTTTACAATCAAAGAAAGGGTGGGAAGCCACAGAGACAACAAACTTTTAGTGGTCAGGCGATTGCCCGTAACTGGCTGAGGTGGGGGGCAGGACGCAGCTGGACAGGGGCCAGCCCTGGCCTGGGGCTGTTGTCCAATTGGTCTTTTCCCCACCTGCTTCTGCAGAGCCCCCTTCTTCTCCCCACCCCCCCTCAGCCCCAGGTGTCTCTGGAGACACCCCTGGACTGGTTCATTCTCTCTTTTTCCCCTCAGGGGGTAACTTTGGCTGGGTGCCACACATGCCTACTGTGGGGTCCCCTCAGGCTCTGTTCTGGCACCAGATGCCATTTGCTGTGTTATGGGCTGAATTGTGTCCCCCAGAAAGATATGCTGAAGTCCACAGTACCTGGGAATGTGACCTTAACTGTAAACAGGGTTATTACAAATGTAACCAATTTACAATGAGGTCACACAGGCACAGAGGGAGCCCTTACCCTATGTGACGTGCGTCCTTATAAGATGAGGGAAATTTGAACACACAGATGCAGACATGGGGGAAGATGGCCCTGGGATGAGGGAGACAGGAATGCTCTGAGGCTACACAAGCCAGGAGAGCCGGCACCTGCCAGAGGCTGGAAGACCACAAGAGAGCATGTTTGCTGCTGTGAGCCACCGGCGTGGCCTCTCAGTAATTACAGCAGCCTCAGGACACTTGCACACCCTGCTGGCACTGCACCCTCCTCTCGGGGCCCTCTGGGATCCATATCCAGGCAGTTCTGGGCAAAGGAGCTCAGAGGCCTCCCCCTCTATGCCTGTCACAGCAGGACCCATGATGTGTCCCTGTGTCCAGACATTGAATGAGAGCCTCCAGTCCACACCCCTCTCAGTAAAAACAGGTCTGTGGGTAGTCAGCCTCAAGAGACCAGTACCACACTTGTCCCAGGATAACTCCTACTGGGACACTCACACTTTGGACTAAACTTCCCCATGACCCCCTTTGTCGCCAGGAGCTCAGGAGGAGGTTGCTCAACCCTCATGCCCCCTCCCCTCATATGCCCCCACCATGTGGTCAGCTCCTGGGGGCTGGTGGCATGTGTACGCACCTCAGTAAACAGCAGGGTGCCTTGCCCAGGGCACTGACACAAGTTGCTGAATTGAACCACAGCTTGTGGAAGTAAGCTGGTCAAAGTTGTATTATCTCTAGATGGGGAAAATGAGGCTCAAAGATATTAAATTATTTAAGATCCTTCTGGAGAAGAGTTATATCTTCACACTTCTCTGTATGCTAGCTCTCCATCTGTCCCCCTACCCCCCCAAAAATGTGCTCAGTAAATGCCTCTTGGTTATCGACCAGCTAGTTGGGCATGTGTTTGTCATGTAATAAGCAGCTCCTGGAAGAAATGCACAATGAAACCCTAAGCCTGTACCTAGTGGGTCCTGTGGGACGAGTGTACTCACCCAGACTTCAGAAGAAACTATAGTTCTCTTCCACCACAGATCCCCCATTCTAAGATAAACCACATTTACACAGATCCAAGCAAACTAAGACATTTAAATGAATACATGACTGTATATGGTACATGTCATTTTATGACACCCTCCTCTGGGTAGGTGGAGTTTCTCCTGTGGCAAAACCCTTATTTCTGAACAGTTACACTGTTCTGAGTGCAGGAAGGAAATCCCCTTGTCCACCTCAAGACCCATTCCCATGCTCCTTATCTCAGGGTTTTTGAGGGGAGGGGGTTCCTTTGGGAGAGCTCAGTGTGGTCAGGACAAACCCAGAGGTCTGTTCAGATCAGGGAAATACCAAGACGTCTGCCTTGGTGCACAGAAGCATCTTTCAAGACCTCGCTCTTCCCCAAAAGCAGAGGTCCATGTCCTCACAGGTAGCGCGCTCCGACCAAGCTCACTTCTCTGTCACTTTCTAATCGCCGCCCCCTACTCCCAGGGCCTTGGTCTAGTTCTTATGGTGGCAAAGAACAGAGCCACGGCCAAGCCACCTCTATCTAAAGGGGCTCCAGGGAGGTGCACGTGGAGGTGAGAGAACGTTCTCGGGAGAACACGGGGGAAGCACAGACAGAAGAGGGGAGCTCCGAGCAGGGGCACGACGGCAGGGCTCAGCCCGGCCTACAGAAGGGTTTGTCCCACACGGCTGTCAGCTCCCCGGTCCCCCCCCAGGATAGAGAAACGGAGAAGACCGGGACTCTGGGGGTGAGGACCTGGTCAAGGCCCTAATCTCGTAGGAATCCTTGGTCCCTGCTCTCTTGCCCCTCCATTTTTTGCATTGGTTTCTATACTAACATTATTTTACTTTCTCTACAGAAAGTAAACACTAGTGGGTGGGAAGGCTTGGGATGTGGTGCTATGCAGGAGAAAACTTGGAATTGAAATCAAGATGTTCTGGATCTGGTCCTGGTACCGACAGATCACTTCACTTTTCCAGGCCTCCACTTTTTTATCCTAGAAACAGGTGGCGTTAGAGGCATAGACGCAGTGAGCGCTGGAGATGAAGGAGCCTGGGCAGCCACGTGGTCCCGCCTTGTCACGTTTCACTAGAGAAGCTAAAGCCCAGAGAAGTGGTTTCTTCAGAGTACGCAGAATGTGGTCCAGAACTCAGGTCTGCAGGCTCCTGCTTAGCAACCTATCGACAGTGCAGTGACGCAGCTGATCCCTGGTCCCCTCTGCACCAATACCACGTGTCCCTGAGACAGAAGAAACACCACATCTGCATGCTGCTTACATCTGGGTGACTCACCGTGGACACTCGCAGCTTGAGTGAGATCTGCTGATCGGTGCACCTGGTGGAGTTCTCAGCACCATGGCCATATTCCCGCCTCTGCACTCACACGGGGTCAGACCCACCTTAGGCGAGGCCCGAGCCAATTCCCACCTGCTGCATTAAGAACAGCTGCCCTGGCAGGACGGCAGCCGAATGGGTGGCGGGCATTAACCTATTCCAGGGCGGCAGGGGCTATTCCTGAGCCGCAGCCTCTGCTGTTTGTCACCCGGGCTCCTGCGCACACTGTCTGTTCAGTCTTCAAGAAAAGAGATAAGAAAAGACAGTGGAGGGGCCGGCCCGGTGGCGCACTGGATAGTGCGCCACTTGGGAAGCGCGGTGGCGCTCCCGCCCGAGGGTTCGGATCCCACATACAGACCGGTTCCCGCTCACTGACTGAGCGAGGCGCGGGAGCAGCGC
>NW_007730671.1:93947-111749 GCF_000696425.1 Galeopterus variegatus
ACGGAAAAAAAAAAAAAAAAAAAAAAAAAAAAAAAAAAAAAGAAAAGACAGTGGAGAGAGGAAACCTCTCCTCTTTCACCTGCCAAAGGCCCTTGGGTCAACCCAGCGGAGTTTGCCATGTCCACTCCTGCACCTTCCATTCCTTGGGGGTCCCTAGTAGGCTAGAGGTACAAACAGACAGAGTTGCTGCAAGGACAGTTATTTTTCCATTAGCTGATACAGAAGTGCCACCACCATCTCAGTCAGAGGTTGCGAGAAATGACCCCCAAGAGCTGAAATGTCTGAGAGGGACAGCAGAGGGAGGGGCCGTGAGGAGGCACTGAGCTGGAACCGGGGGTGTCGGGCTGCTGGCCTCAGAGCTCCCACCTATCTGCCCAGGGCACACGCGTGCAGGGAAGGGAGGCCGCGTCCACACACAGCAGGTGCTGACATGCACACTAGGCAGCAGTGCTTCCAGTGCGGGCTGTGTGGGTCTTTATTCAAAACAGTTCATAGGCTTCTTGTGTTTTTGATAGTGTTCCAAATTGTGCTGTGCAAGTCCACCCGAATCCCAGCGAGTGACCCCACACTGCCACTCAGGCTGACCCACGCGGAGGTCTTCGGTGTTCCCCTACAGCTGGTTTACGAGGAGCGTGGAAGACCATCAGACTCTCCTCCGAGGTCCTAGGTAAGCTTGAGAAATGGGCTTACCTTTCATGTCTTGGATTAGCTTCCCAGAGATGCCATAACAAAGTACCACAAACTGGGGTGCTTAAAATATCGGAAACTTATTCTCTTATAGTTCTGGCTGGAAGTCCAAAATCAAGGTGTCACCAGGGCCATGCACTCTCTGAGGGCCTAGGGCATAATCTCTTCTTGCCTCTCTCAGCTCCTGCTGGCTCCAGGTGTTTCCTGTCTTGTGGCCACATCACCCCAATCTCTGCCTCCGTCTCCACATGGTCTCCTTTCTGCATCTCTGTGTCTTATAAGAACACCAGTCATTAGATTTAGAGCCCACCTTAAATTCAGGATGATGCCATCTTAAGATCCTTAACAAATTAAACCTGCAAACACCTTATTTCCAGATAAGGTCATATTCTGAAGTGTCAGATGGACATGAATTTGGGAGTGAATAGCATTCAGCCCACTACAGGAGTCAAGGCAGATTCTGTCCCCAAAGGGAGCTGTACCTGAGTTAATGTTTTCTCTCCCACCTAAACCTGAACCTAACAAGAAATTGAGTTCCTACCAGTTACCATTTGTCTTCCAGTTTCTGGGAACAATGCTAAACCCTTTAGTTACTCACTTAATCCTCATGAGAACCCCAAAAGGAGACTCAATTTCTCTTGTACAGCAGAAAACTGAGAATTAGAGAAGTTACATTACTAGTAAGTAGCAGAACAGGCATGTTAACCAGGCCCTACCCTCTGCAGGGGACGACCTCCCTTGGGATAGAAATGAAGGTGACCACCTGGGGCATCAGACTCTCGAGGCTGAAAAGCCATCATCATCCACAACTGATCCAGCACCTCTAGGTTCTTGTGGGCCACCCCCTCCTGACACCAACGGGGCACATGGCATCCCCGCCGGGAAGCTGTGCTTCCTCACGGTGTGTTTGAAGCCACCGCGGCCTGATATGGCTAATGAGTTTCACAATCGGAAGCTGGAGTAAATTAGCGGTAGCAGATGTTTGAGCTCTGGGAACCACCGGACCTTGCTGGCCATTCGTTATCCTTCCAGGGGATGGAATCTGCCCTCCCATTATGTGGTGTCACTGGAGCATCGCACAACTTTATCAAACTTTTTATTCTGGAAACTGAATTAATTTTCTGCAAGGGGGTTTTTGTGTGGCTCTCTAATCACATTTACTGGGGAACATGTGTACTGTAGGCTGGAGAGCCGATTATGGCTCCAGAAAGGCCACTTTCAAAAGGAGATTGCCCTCTCTCCCGAGGCCTCCATCTGAAGGTCCCTGGGTTTTGTGAAGAGGAAAAAATTAATTACTATTTTAATAACGAAGCCAAGCCTGCTGAAAATCCTCTTACAGAGTAGCTGGATGATGTCATGGCTAGCAGGGGGCATATTGAAAACGGTGGCCACACAGTCTGCCCCTCACTGTCCTATTCATTCTCTGTAAGATGATACGGGCTGCTGGGTCACACATTAGGGAATTAGAAATATAATAATGACACTGTTTTTCTTGGGAAGGGGAAGAGTTGTGACCCCGAGATAACAGGTTGGTAGGAATTCACATCTGCCTCTGGCCTCCTTCTCTGCTGGATGCTGGAAGTGGAGGTGCAGGACATTGGGACCACTCCTACTCTCTGGGCTGGCTCCACCAACCCCCAGTCCTGACGTCTAACGGCCCCTGGCTCAGCATCCCCCAGGATGGGCCCTGGGCAGTGCTGTGACTTGGGGATTCGGATCTGCAGTGGGTGGGTGGGGCAGGGGTTCCTTCAATTTCAGAACTCTGTGGGAAACTGGGTTCATGTTTTAATCTCTAGTCTTCCTGACACATCTTCTCTCTAGCTCTGTTAGTTTTGTTTTATTTCTCCTAAGTAAAAATTTTGCACAGCATTATAACTTGGGAGTGCATGTTTTCTTTTGCTAATCCTCTGTTCTCTGTCTTTCTTTACTGGTCGGTGGCCAGATGAGTGGAGTGAGCAGGCCCCCGTGGATGCATGCATGGCTCTCGGCCCTGTGTACAGAGAAATCAAATGAAGAGGATCATGAGGCAGAGCTCTGAGACAACCCACCACCAACCCGTGGCTCTACAACACCCTGATTTCTTTAACTTTTTGCCTTTTTTCTCTGTGGTATCTTTTCATGCATCTCTCCTCCCCACCTTCTGCTCTCCATTTCCTGCCTCCTGTCTTCACAAAGTGCTACATGGCTGATGGAGTTTGGATGTGTTGGCCTCCCAGGACTCACATGGAAATTTGATCCCCACTGTGGCTGTTTGAGTCATGGGGGCAGATCCCTCATGAATGGATTAATGTTCTCCCTGGGGGAGGGGGGCCTGAGTAAGTTCTCACCCTATTAGTTCCCATGAGAGCTGGTTGTTTAAAAGACCCTGGCACCTCCTCTCTCTCTTGCTTCTTCTCCCCATGTGATCTGCTTGTACCCACCACTGCCTGCTGCTTTCCACCATGGGTAGAAGCAGCCTGAGGCCCGTGCCAGATGCAGCTGTCCCAGAATCATAAGCCAAATATTCCTCTGTTCTTCATAAATTACCCAGTCTCAGGTATTCTGTTATAGCAACACAAATGGACTAGTACAGTGGCCATGTTCACTCTGCACTCAGAACGGAAGGCCCTGAGAAATGCACCACAGAGCTGCATGCAGGACATGTGGAGGGCAGGCCAGTGAGTTGTGTCCTAACCTTAGATCCACTCTACTGAGAAAGAAACTGCTAACAATTGTTACTGAGAGAGAGAGTAAAACCCGTACAATAAATGTGCATCTAATCAGACTCTAGAAAGAATTCCCAGACCTGTAGCAAATGATGTATTGATGATGATTATGCAAAATCACACGAAAGCAAAAGTATACAAATACGTGGATGAGTTAACACTCACTTGAGTTTTACAGAAAGCCCAGACAGAAGGCAGTAGCTCACTAAGGAAGAACTACTAGCAGCAGAGAGTGTAGGAAAGTTAAGACATCGCAGAAGTGTGCGTGGTACACAGGCAGGTGATCTGAATGTGAGTGAGGGAAGCTCACGTGGAGTGTCGACACTGCCTAGGACCCCTCGGGGCAGCACACACACCTTTTCCACTTTACATCCCTGGGAGCGAACCCCGTGCCTGCCATCAGGGACAGTCAGGGACTGAGAGCATAACTGGTCCCAAATGACTCTCCGTGAGTGAACTCACATTTGGATGTGATGACCAGAGGCTCATGGCTAAAGGAGACACCGTAGCACGAGTCGTGTCCAGTGCAGGCTTAAAGGCAGGACGGGGCTCCCTGCCATCATTCGGGACAGGGTGGAGTGACTTGTAAACTCCTAGTGGAAAAGCGTCAAGGGCAGGACTAGCGACAGCTTTAACCACAATCTCTTTACGAGTTAAAAAAATGACTTTTCCTAAGGCTCTGAGCTTTAACTACTAAACTTTGGAAGGAATCCTGTCTTCTCTACCACTCTCGTGAGCTTAAAGACCATTCCCCTCCTTATAAGTATCAGTTTACTATGATTATTTGAGACAATTTTGATAAATCTTTTAACTACCCCACAAAAGAATTCAACTACATTTTACGTTACGAGATCAGTGCCTCAATCCAAATACACACGTAAAATGAAGATTAGAAGAAAATACTATTTGCTTGCTCCTTATCTGCCATTTTAAACTTACTACTGCTATGGGTCATACCTTTCATTAGTTAAAAAAAATAAAGTGATGGCATGTTTTTATTACAGACATGATACTTCTACAGTGGAGATCAGAATGCATTAGTCGACTCCCTGGAAGCCTCATGCTGGTATTTCATCTCCCTCAGGTGGCTGACCCATTTCCAGAGAACAGTTTACCCACCAGAAGCATCATCTGCCCTCAAGAGTGATCCCAGGTGAGAAACTGACCCCAAGAGTGATCCCAGATGAGAAACTGACCCCAAGAGTGATCCCAGGTGAGAGGCTGACCCCAAGAGTGATCCCAGGTGAGAGGCTGACCCCAAGAGTGATCCCAGGTGAGAGGATGACCCTGAGAGTAATCCCAGGTGAGAAACTGACCCCGAGAGTGATCCCAGGTGAGAGGTTGACCCTGAGAGTGATCCCAGGTAAGAGGCTGACCCCAAGAGTGTTCCCAGGTGAGAGGCTGACCCCAAGAACAACCCCTAGTTACCAAATGGTTCTGGGCTCCATTCACTGATAATGCTCTTATCTCCTAGCATCTTCTCTCATTCCTTCCTTACCTACTACTTCCTTCAAAGTGAAAAATGTTAAAGCCCATGCACACTCTGGGTGCTGTGTGCATTAGAGAGAAGGGAGCAGGGGTGGAAATGAAGAGAAAGACACAGAAAGATTTTTTAAAATCTAGTGATTTCCACCTTTTGCCTAGTAAAGATGTCCAAACAACAAAACACCTCCTGCTGAAACCCATGCCCTGTGACCAGAGCGTTGCTCCCCTTCGGCTCAGCCATGAGCGAAGCATGTTCACCCCATGAGCGCCCGGTAACAACTCTCCTTCTCCTATGTCCTCCAGGGCTGCAGACCCTGCTCCCGTCCCAGGTGGTATTGCATCGAGCCAACGAGCTCCTCAACATTGAGCACCCGAACAGACAGGCCTGGAGGGAATCAAGAGCAGGCAAGGGCAGGAAAGATTCCGATCGCTGCAGGATGCTGAGTGGACAGCACATCTGGGCAGCGGTGCAGCCGGCCAGGAAAGCAGTTACACGTCCGGGGCCGGCTCATGCTCTGCTCATCTCAAGCAGCAAAACTGGCAGCCACGCTGCATAGATTTTCGAAGCTAATTAATTTCTAGGTGACTAAGAGAATATAATAAATCCAATCAGCCATAGTGATGGTGGTGATGACAGTAAATGCCTACAGAGCCCCTGCTCCACCAGGAGCCCGTGCTAAGAGCTCTCACATGTATGACACCCCTGAACGCTGACGGCCTTTGTACCAGATGGTGCAGTAGGTGCTCAGGACACAGCCAAGGAACCAGCCTCAGAGAGGGGTTCAGCAATCAGCAAGCACAGCTTCCCCTGGCTAATGCATGACAGAGGCCGGTCAGAGCTAGAGTCCTACCCAGTAGTCAGCTCACCACAGTGTGCTGGTCAAATCCTGCCTGCCACAGGGTTTTGTACAGCTGTGAGCTAAGAATGATTTCTACATTTTTAAATGAATGGAAAAATAAAGAAAAAAACAATATTTCATGATGTGAAATTATCTTAGATTAAAATCCAGATCCATCAGTAAGGTGTAGCTGGAGCACAGGCCCACGCTGATGGCGTCTCTGTGCCACCACAGAGGAGCGAGGCTGCTGCAGAGGCCAGCTATGGCTGAGGCCCAGGTGCCCACCCAGGTGCTCGCCCAGCTGGGTCTCCTCTGAGCACACCTGCGAGCCCTCCACTCCCCCCGACACCCTGCTACCCAAATGCTTCCAAACTTTGGAGTTAGACTACTCTGGGTGTTTTGTAAACCTTCACCTAACACCCACTGTCTGAATACCCCAAAATCTGAGCTATGTAACTGAACTGAACTTGCCAAAATTAACCAAACAGAACGATACATGGTAACTCTTGTGATTGGACACGGGGACTCTTTGCCCCTCCTGAAACTACAGCGTTTTCTTCAAAAACAACAGAACTACTTGACTCCCCTGAATGGGAAGAAAATGTATCAGACTAACAAATGGGGAAGTTTTATTAGCTGTTTATAACCTGTATTTTTTTTCTAAATTGCTAGAGTTAGCATAAAAGAGACATGTCATATTGATGTGAAGTCTCCCAGTTAGGGTTATGAATTCTGTGACAGCACAATTGCCTTGATATCAATATGTTTTTTCATGAATTGCAAAGAAAAGCAGGTGTATAAAAATAAAACTCACATAAAATATAAATTATCATTGTGCGAGTTAATTCTATACCCTCAGGATACAATAGCTCACGCACTTTATATTTGCAAAAATGTTTGTGAGTTACTTTTTGAGATTTATTTATTTATTTCTATTTATTTAACTTTTTTTTCCCCCTCACTGACAGAACTCTGTGAGATAGACATCTTATTTCCATAACCGTCCCTGAGGGACAACAGTCATAAAATATTTCCATATTAACCTCAATATCCCAGATAACACGATGCAGAGATTCTCATCTGAAACACACCAACACCCCAGCCAAGGCTACCACTTAGAAGGGCTGTAAAGGGAAAAAAAGAAAACAAACATTTTCCTTATCAGAGCTGCAGACTTAGCAATGAAATACACACATGTAAGGTAAGAAGCAAAGGCTGCCATGGAGACTGCTGTGAACACAGTGATCGGTGGCCAAGAGAGCCACCTGCCACAGGTACTGTGTGGATGTATCATTGTATCGGAAATGTCTTAATTTTTAGAAAACACTTATTCATTTCTCTGTTGGAGATTGTTTTCCATTTTGTCTCTACGGAAAGGAGAAGAATTTTTAAACCTTTGGTGAACATATTTTCATCTGTTTTACTTCACAAGGGATTAAAGACTATAGAAACTTTGCACAGAATCATCACCCAACACACGGTGTTCAAAATGCATCCTGCGGACCAGAGCTTCTCTCTTGTTCCCACGCAGTCACCAGGGCTCTGGTTATGACCCAGCCTCTGGCTCAGGGGTGTGGGTGTAGGCCACCCAGGGCAGTTGGAGCAGACCCCAAGGCCATGGGGAGGGCTCAGTCCGGGGACCCACTTGGAGCCAGCCCCAGGTGATAGGAAGGTGTGATCCAGGAACCCACTCGCAGCAGCAAGGGCCCAGCATCAGGAAAGCTGCTGACAAACATCCAAGTGACAATCTGGCCCCAGAAGTTTAAAGCTCTGTTCTCGATGCCAGAGACTGTATCTATTTTCTCCTCCTTCTCCGAGGCTCTGCTGAAGTGCTTCCTTCTTGACTTCTCCAGAATCCACACACAGAAAGAAGAGCTCTTTTTCCCTCCCACCTCGTGTGAACAATTGCCTTGACTGTCCCCAGCTCCCCCACAAGGCCCGTGAGGTGCTTGAACAAGAGGCAGGGCTTTGGCTTCTCGTCGTCTGGTCCCGGGAGGTACTGGGTTGAAGTTGTGCTGCACGGATGGGTGTGGCTCTTGAAGAGCTGTCCCAGCAGAAAAACAGCCTGCACGTCCTACCTCCTACCCTCTTGCGACTGATCTTTACAAGTCTTATATCCCACCTTCTGCAAAATGTTCACACCCTAACTGGATAGCTTTTACCAATTCATTTTCCTCTCTCTGGGACACAGAAGAACCAGCCTCCTTTGCGCTAGATTGGAGCCCCATGGATGGTTTCAGGCTCACGGGCTGTGGAGGCAGAATTCATCTTGGTGACATCTTGGCCTGACTCTCACCAACTGGAGGGATCCGCATGCTGTCTCGCTCATCAGTTGCCTTTTGAGAAGGACCCAGGGGGCTCCAAAGAGGCCCTTTATTAAAGAGAGTAGCCCCAAGATCAAAGAGCCAGGATTCCTGAATCACCACACATCAGGGGAGACGGAGAACACACGATCCAGCTGTGAAGAAGGAAACAGCCTGATGGTGGTGGTTCCCTGAGATCTTAGTGGGAGACACCCACTAAGCAGTGGACGTTGACTATCCTGACCAGACAGACACTCGCATCAGACAGACACCTGCATCATGATCCCTGTTACTAGAAACCATTTTCTGTGTTTTCCAAACGCTCATTGACTTCCTTCTGTTACGACATGCAGATCAAGAGAGAGGGCCCTCTGTTCCCTCCTTCCAAGGAAACTGCCACAGTTTTGTTCCCGATGAGGACAGACTGCATTTTTCTTACCAAAGAAGCGGAGTTACAACATAATATGACTGATACTTTAGCGAATTGAATTTTCTCTCAATGTTACACCTTGAGCACCTGCACAGACGTAAGAATGCACGGGAAGCCTCCCCTGAAGGCAAAGGGATCCTCTCCCTGCCCCACGTGGTCACCAAGGTCACACCGCCCGTGTGTGGTGCATGACTATGATGTTGGGTCAGAGCTCCTTAGCAACAGAAATGCATTTTGTATACTCCATAGCATCTAGAATTGTGCCTTGACACTTGATAAATATTTAATTAGTCCATACAATATCAATCCTGTTAGGATATACTGTTCATTAGTCCTTTTATTAGGAGTTCATTTCTTAATTATATTGATCAGTCATATCATGTGAACGATAATTGGTTCTTTTCTTCTGACCATGTATTTTTAATGAAGCGCTGTTGGCCTCTTTGTGCCTGCAGGGTGCGTGTTCTAGACAAAGGGGTCACTTACGCTGGAGCGTGTGCAGCCACTCTCTCTTTGAATATTATGGATTTGAATCTACAGTTGGAGGGGCATATCTGTTTGCCTGTCTATCTGTTGGGAACACTGACTTGACAACCTGGATACCATGTTCCCGGTGACAGTGGGGTGATGCAATCATTGTTTTTGTGACTTTCAGACAAAGGAGCTGAGGCACGGCACTCACACAGCTGTAGGGTGGGAGAGCCGGCCTGAAAACCTCGGCAGTCGGGGTCCCGCAGCTCTGCTCTTAACTGCTGCGTGGAGCTCTTCAAATCCAGGTCAGACGACAAGACATGACTACGGGTTAAAGCAAGTGGGAGCACTTCAGCACCCGCTCCTAAAGACATCGCGTTCTCCTTTTCCATCCTGCGCTAACCGTCGTCTCCAGAGTGGCTGGGACTGGAGTGTTCTCGCTACCTCACCTTGGACCTTACCATTCCTGAACTCCTCAGGGAGTGTGCCACTGGCCTGCACAGGGCTCCCGCCCCCTGGGAAGTGCTCCCTCCCTCCCACGCACAGCTGCAGATCCCTGGGGTCCCCCACTCCATGAGCCACGCTCCCCACCCCTCACCCCAGCCAGGGCCTGCAGATGAGTTGCCATCATTGGGCTCTATGGGTCTGAATGTGAGTGTCCCCCAAAATTCATATGTTGAAATCCTAATCCCCATGTGACGGTGTTTGGAGGTGGGGCCTCTGGGGGTGATTTGGTTTAGATGAGATCATGAGGGTGGGGCATCATGATGGGATTAGCACCCTCATGAAAGAGGCTCCTGGTAAGGATTGAATTGTGTCCCTCAAGTTTCATGTATTAGAAGTTTGATCCCCATCATGATTCTCAAGAGGGTGGGCAATCCTATATGGTAATTGAAAGATGGGGCCTTGAAGAGGTGACTGGATTGTGAGGACTGTACCCTCATGAATGGATTGATCCATTCATTGAGTAATAAGTTGATAGATTAACGGTGGTCTGGGGTGTAGTTCTGATGGCTTTAAAAGGAGCCAGCTCTCTCTGCTACACCGTCCTGCTGTGTGAGACCCCTGGGTCACTGTCACCAGCACCAAGGCCTTCATCAGATGTGTTCCCTGGACTTTAGATTTCCCAGCCTCAGAAAATGTAAGCAGCAAATTTTGTTTTCTTACAAATAACCCATTTGTTTTGTTGTAAGCAACAGACATGGACTAATTCAGCCCCAGAGAGCTGCCTCGCCCTTTCCAGCATGTGAGGACACAGCGAGAAGACCCCATCCTCACCAGACACTGAATATGCCATGTCTTGATCTTGGATTTCAGCCTCCAGAACTGTGAGAGAGAAACATCTGTTGCTTAAGCCACCCAGTCTCTGGAATTTTGTTATAGCAGCTGAACAGACTGAGACATAGGGGTACAAAGACAGCCCCCTGCCTCAAGCGGGGCTGATGCTACACTAACTGTGCCCCGAGCTTCCCTCCCATGGGAGTAAACTCAAGCTGGCTGCCCTGCTCTGCACCCTTCCTCCCTCCCCTCAGCCTGAGGATACACCCCCAGTAAACCACCTTCAGTAGACTGTTTGCTTCTCTGAACCTGACCTAGGAGCATCAAGAGCAGAAGTGCCCCAGAAAGCAGAGTCCCCGACAGGAGGTAGGTGCTGGATAGCGGACAACAGCCCCATCACTGGGCTTGGGCAGAACACCCACTGTCTGGGCACACCGTACCACACATTTGCTGAGATGTCCACCATGGCAGATGGGTTTGGGTGGACTGGTGCTATCTCTGGAACCTCAGGAGTACGGGGAAAACACTGAACGTGAAAACTACAGAGTTGGGGGCTGTGGCCAAGTGCCACTGGTCACTGAAGAGGTGAGACGACAGAACTCTTGGGCAACAATTCAATCAAAGTATGTGTGTCTGTCCCACTCCCCCTGGGCAGCAGGTCCAAGGACCTCATCAGTGCAGCTGTGGGTCAGGCAGGCTGTAGGCCAGCTTCAGGATGACTTGACTCTCATCAACCTTCCTGGCCATATGCTCATGGGCAGAGAAGCCCTGGTGACAGAGACAGGGCCACACACAGGCCCCGTGGTAAGGGCCCTGCCCACCACAGCTGACCAGCCACTGTCACTGTTGGAGGCCCAGCCTGCCAGCAGAGAGACCAGCTCTGAGCCCCCCATACAGACCATCTTTGGAGGAGTCCAACCAGCCACTTCTTAGCAAATGGCTTCTGTGGGGCCCTCCCACCCTGGAAAGACACCATTTCATCCCAACCAGGACTGACCCCTAACCTGAGGATGGCTTTGCTTTGCTTACAGACCATGCTATAGCCATCTCCACCATCTGAAGGCTCGTGGAGTGTCAGACCTTCCATCCCAGGGTCAGGCACGAGACCAGCAGGGCCCAGGAGCTGCCTCACAGCAAAGGTGCTGCAGTGGTGGGGGCATGGCCGTGAACCCCCTGAGGCACCAAGCTGACAGGGCCTGGGGTGGTCTCCTAAAGTCACAGTGCAAGGCCCCTGGGAGGTGCCACATGCAGGGACGGGCACTGTCCTGGAGGGCACAGAGAGCCCACTGGGAGGATTCAAATGCAGAGGGACTGTTTGAATATTCTCTTCTTAAAAGAAAACATTCCCAACCTCTGAAGAGGACTCTTGGAACGAAAGTTCAAACAGCATGTGACTGATTTCATTAGCTGATTGTCCTCACAATGGTCTTATTTTACTACAACATAAAAGAAGATGCCAAGCGTCATAGTGGAAGTCTGTCCCAACTGCAAACTCTCCAAGTAGGGAGACGGGAGTGGCCGTATCTACAATCCCATTCCTCAAGGGTTTGGTGTGTGTTCTGGACACACCAATGCATGGGATTTGGTTTTTTATAATCACCTGCCATCAAACCACTCAATCTTGTTGTGGTCGCTGTTGTGTGAACACACGCACGAACATATGTGTACACGTGCACAAACTGCACCTAACCGGTCCATTTTGAAAGGATGATGTGGAAAGGGGGAAGCTTTTTTCCCTTTTCCAGATGTCTAAATAACAGAACTCTGAACACATTGGTCTATTCTCGGGGAACGCTGGAATCACGTTGAGGAAACAGTAACGCATTGGGTCTCCAGAGGGACATGGGTCTCGATATGTTGTCTGTGGCTACCAGCGATGATGACACCGTGCATATGACCCAGAGCTAGCCTGTGCATCAGCAGCATGAGAGAGGAGAGACGAGGCTTAGGAATTTCAGGTCAAGTTGGGTAGTGGTTCTTTTTAAGAAACAATAAAAATAACAGCAATGGAAAGTTTCAACCTGACTAGCACTGTGCTAATGCTTTGTGCAAACATTTCCACTCAATCTTCACCATAATGTAAGCCAGGAATGTAAATACAGAAAACACAGGGTCATCAGTGCTGTGACCCAGGTAGAGCCAGGAACACCTCCAGCATGGAGTGGGAGGCACACAGAAGACTCAGTCTTGTCCAAAATCAGACCAGGGGGATGATGCAGGTGAAGCCTCCGCTGTTCCACAAAGGCTGACGCTGGTGCTCAGGTGTCGGGCAAGCGTCCCGCAGCAGTGCAACAGTGGTTTACTGTGCTCTTCAGAAGGATTCTATGGTCAGCTATTTTGTCTGCACTGTTCGTTTTACACAACAGAACACTGATGGCAGGGATCGCGGGTCCGATGGGCAGGGCTATGTCTGGGGAAGGAAGGGCATTTGAAGGATACTCTCTAAGAATCTGATCATAGCCACAAGTGCATCTTATGTGACTGCAGAGCACAGTTTTGGGAAAGGAGCTATAAAACATGGCTGTAAACGAATAATTATAACTTGTGAAGAGAATCCACTCCTTAAGCACTGAGTAGGATGGGATAATATCTGCTCAGAATGTTCACTCCCTGAGAGCTGGCACAAAGTAGGCACTTAATAAAAGTGTGTGAAATTGAAGTGAAGTCAAAACATAAATGATGTCAGACAGGGATAAGGCCAATGTCTGTGTCTGAAACAGAGGTATCCAGAAGTTGCCTGAGACTTTTTCAGCTAAATCACATCAAAGCTCGGAATCCACTCATTTCATTTTATCATTTCTTCAATAAACGTGATTTGCTGTTTACAGTGTGCAGGGCACAGGGCTAGTGATAGGGAGAGGGTGGAGAGAAAACTCGAACCCAGTTCCTCTCCGGAGCTCACGGTCTTGTGCCTGACTAACCTGAGTATTCTGCTCTTTTGTCACCTAGATAAACTGTACGGAAAAAAATTTAAACGTGGGGGAGAACTAAAAGAAAGACCTCAAAAACACATCTGCAGATGTTCTCTGAAAGAGGATGAAAACTAGAGAAGCAACTTTAAGTATCTGGATTCTCTACCAGGTGTTTTACGTGCCACTATAAGGAAAATAAAACTGTAAGTATTTATGAGTAGAAACACTGCCTAACTTTTCCATAATGACAAAACACTAGAGGAGGAAAAGTATAATTTAATATAATATTCTTTACTACTACAAAAAATTTACCACTAAAAGTACAATGTACACTGAGAAAGGATGGAATTAGATCAATCATTTGAACTATTTCTAAGAAAATAATAGGAACCGACGATATGATTTTTTAATCTTACTTGATCAACCCAAATCCACAAGACGATTGCTTCTCCTCATTTCTTTCTCCGCTGAATTGCCCCAGCTATAAACATCTGCAAAACACCCCACTCACAAAGGACGTCATGAGAGTCCATTATTTGTAAGTTGTTTAGAACTATATCATTTCATTATTCTTTTTAATCTTTTATTCAACTCCTTAAATAACAACTCACATCTTTCATCATTAAAAAGGGATGAAAAGGCATGAAGTGTCCCTCCCATGTCTGTTTAGCCTCCCTCCTCCCCTCAGGAGGAAAATCCCAAAGGAAACTTAGCTCCCTCCTGGAGACAGTCCGGGAGTGCACCAACCAATGTGCATTCAAGTCCTCCTTTAGTTTTCTTTGTGTTTAACATAAATGGCAGCAAACTCTACATACTGTTCTGAACCTTGATTTTTTTCACTTGGTAATGTCTAAGAGATCGTTTCATGACAACTATGAAGACTCTTCTCATGATGGTAAGGCTACAGATGGTTCCTTAGATGGATGGATAGATAGATGGATAGATGATTAGATTCCACTGTATGGTGTCAAAGAGTATTTAGTGGGTCTCCCATGGAGGTGCATTAACTTCTTTCTGAACTTTTGCTTTTATAAACAATGTGTCTATTGCCTACAAATGATCATATTTACAGAATAAATTTCTAAAAGCAAGATTACTGAGTCAGAGTATATGTGTAATTTTGACAAATCTTTCCAAGAATCCTCCTTAGAAGTGTTACCAGTTTACACTTCTATCAGCAAAGGTTGATCGTTTCCCTAAAGTCTCTTCAACAATGTATTATCAAGCTTATAGATCTTTGCCTATCTCATGAACACAAAATGATAGCTCAGTATTGCTTTGATGTAAACTTCTCTTCTTAGAAATAAAGCTGAGTACCTTTTCATGAATCTGAGAGCCATTTGTATTTTTTTATAAAAGCAGTTCATATTTTATGCCCAGTGTTCTGCTGAATTGTTGGCCTTTTCTTCTTGATTTGTAGGAGCTCTTTACGTATTAAGGAACTTAGTCCTTTTTCTATAATATGAATTGTAAATATTTTGCCAGTTTGTCATTTATCTTTTGGCCAAGCAAGAAGAAAAGTTATGTTGCTGAATCTACCAATCAGTTCCTAGATTTTTGTGTCATACTTTAAGATCTTCCCCAATCTAAAAATATTTTTTAAATACCCTTTCATGGTTTCTTCTTGTACTTTTACAGTTTCCTTTTTTGCCCTTACTTTTTGATCCATCTGGAATTTATTTTGGTTTAAAGGGTGAATTATGGCTCCATATTATTTTCTTGTTCTATTTGTAATTGTTCCAATAACTGACCCAATTAATCCCAGTGCTTTACATGTGTTATATTTAACCCTTATAACTCTAAGAGGTAGATATTATTAGTCCATTTCACACAGAGAAAACTGTAGCTGAGAGGAATTAAGAAACATTCCAAAGCTATGAAGCCAGGATTTAAATCCAGTAAATCTGAATCATGCTCTACGTTTCTCTAGTTGCTTTCTTTCTGTGCATGGTTAACTTCCTTACCAGAATAGGCCTACATGTGCATGAAACATTAAAATGCATTCAGAAAAATGATAAGTCAAGAGGTGGATGATACATAGATACATAGATAGATAGATAGATAGATAGATAGATAGATAGATAGATAGATAGAGGTGATAGATAGCTAGATGATAGATGGATATGATTGATTGATAGATATGAGTGATATAGATAGATATGATAGAATGATAGAATAGATTGATGGACATGATTGTTAGATAAATGATAGATATAATTGATAAATATGATTGATATATATATAGATGATAGCTGATAAATGGATATGACCGATTGGTAGATATGATTGATAGATATAGATGATAGATATGATAGAGCAATAGATAGACAGATGTATAGATAGACAGATAGGAGACAGATATACAGAGGAAAAGGGCCTTGAAAGGAAAATAGAGCAAATAGCTCCGAGGAAGACAGGCCATATGAACCCACAGTGCTGGCAAATGGAAGTACCAAGGAGTCAGGGACAAATTACTGAGCATTCTTGGGACCCATATGCCAAGTTCCCACATTCTAGCACTTCCCAGCACAGAGACCATTGGATGGTAGCCTACACATAGCCCACAGTAAGCCTTCAACAATATTGGATGAATGGACCAGCCAGCATTGCCTCCAAAATGGACAATCTATACCAGAATCTCTTTGGATGCTTGTTTAAAAATAAGGGTGCTGAGCCCCACTCCAGCTTTCCTGAGTTATCATCCATGACTGGGGTGGGAATTCCCATTTTTAACATCACTATGTTCAATGTTAAAACTATGGTTGAATGTGTCCCCCAAAAGTTCATGCATTGCAAACTTGATTCCCATTGTAACAGTGATAAGAAGGTAGGAAATCAGACTATCGCAGTGTCGAAAGGTGGAGACTTCAAGGTGTGATTAGATCGTGATGACTATGCCATCATGAATGGATTAATTCATTTGTGGAGTAACAGGTTAATGGTTTAGTGGGTGTCACAGGAGGGGCACTCATGGCTTTGTAAGAAGGGCAAGTGAGCATGTTAGAGAGCTCTTTCCATTCTCACCATGTGACACCCTGCATGACCACGGGATCCTGCAGAGAGCTCCAACCAAGAAGGAGGCCCTCACCAGTTGTGCCCCCTGGACTGTGGACTTCCCCGCCTCTAATACTGTGAGAAGTGAATTTTATTTCTTTACCCAGTTTCAGGTATTCTGTTATAAGCAACAGAAAACAGACTGAAAGAAACATGTTTCTCTTATGCTCCTGTGATCCTAAGATATAAGAAACGCTAGACGAAGGGAGAAAAAACAAATTTGAAATATCCTCTTACTACAAGAATCTTTAAAGGGAATGTGAGGCTTAGATATTCTTTCAGGGATAACTAATACTCCATGAATCAGAATTTTCAAACCCAATTTTCTCCTTTCTAAAAATAAATGACCCAAGCTAACTTCTCTCTAAAGTCTCTTCTGCATCACATGTTATAGATAACTACCACCACTAAAAGATTGTGATGACATTATATAGCAATTCCAGTTTAAAGAAATTGACTACCCTGTAGAATAGTTTGGGAGAATGGCCTCTGTTTCAATTTTTTGAAATAGTTTGAAGAGATTGGTGTTGATTCTTCCCTAAATGTTTGGGAGAATTCAGCGGTAAAGCCATCCAGTCCTGGGCTTTTCTTTGTTGGGAGACTGCTGATTACTGCTTCAGTCTTGTTGCTTGTTATTCATCTGTTCAGGTTTTCTGTGTCTTCTTGGTTCAGTCTTGGTAGTTTGTATGTGTCCAGAAATGTATCCATTTCTTCCAGGTTTTCAAATTTGTTGGCTAGAGTTGTTTATAATAGTCTCTAATGATTCTTTGTATTTCTGTGGCATTGGTTGTAATGTCTCCTTTTTCATTTCTGATTTTTATTATTTAGGTCCTCTCTCTCTCTCTCTCTCTCTCTCTCTCTCTCTCTTTAGTTTTTTTGAGTATTATTTTGTTGTTGTTGTTGTTAACCTAGCTAAAGGCTTTCCTATTTTGTTTATCTTCTTAAAAAAAACAACATTTTGTTTCATTGATCTTTTATATCATTTTTTGGACTCTATATTACTTAGTTCTTCTCTCATCTTAATTATTTCTTTCCATCTACTAATTTTGGGATTGGATTGTTCTTATTTTTCTAGTTCTTTGAGGTGTAGCATTAGGTTGTTTATTTGAAACTTTTCTAATTTTTTCATGTAAGCATTTATTGCAATAAATGCATATTGTTTCTAAAATTACAGTTTCATAAAAAGTCAACAAAATATTCTTTGCAATCTCTGTAGTATTTACCAGTGCTCGAAGAACTCCACACACCTTCAGCTGTTACACACACTGCACGACATATCTGCACAGCAACACAGAGGCAGGGCATGTTAAGTTCACACTAAGCACCTGTCGCCTGTCGTTTCCCTGGCTCCAGGAACCCGTGCACCATGCAACACCAGTGAGTGATTTCTGAGTGCTGATAATCACTCCAGACACACTCTTCTTAAATTACAAGTGACACAGACTCCTCAAAGAAATGTCAACTGCCAATTTTTACCCTTCAAAGGGCCTAATGCAGGGCCGGCCCGGTGGCGCACTGCTACAGTGCGCCGCTTGGGAAGCGCGGCGGCGCTCCCGCCCGAGGGTTCTGATCCCACATACAGACCGGTTCCCGCTCACTGGCTGAGCGAGGCGCGGGAGCAGCGCCGAGGGTTGCAAT
>NW_007730671.1:111871-125634 GCF_000696425.1 Galeopterus variegatus
GGGAAAAAAAAAAAAAAAAAAAAAAAAAAAAAAAAAAAAAAAAAAGGGCCTAATGCAGCACTTTGCACCCAGGAGGCATCGATACATCTTTCTTGAATTTAAATAGCCCAGATTCTTATCTGAAGTCATTCCATAGTTATTTATTGAGGACCTACTATGCACCAGTCACTTTTTGCTTAAATCTCGGGACACAATAATTGGTAAGAAATAGCCCCTTCTCTGAAGGAAAAGGTAGTCTCATGGGTGAGAGCAGCAGAAGTTACCAGGGCAAGTACAGAAGCATGGAGGCCAGTCACATGGCACAGCAGGGCCCAGCCCAGGCATGGGTGAGGGGGCAGTCCCCCATAGTATCAAAATCATAGTTCTCAAAGATAAAGATCTATTAAATACTATAACCCATTTTTAACTACTTGAACGCCGACAGTGAAAAATTGAAGTAAAAAGCAAGTATCAAATTTATTTCTATTATCATTTCTAAGCTCACTGAACTCTGTAACATCCACATGAGAATGCCTTTTCATGGTTCCATTCACATATATACACTGTTTATAAGAAACCGTAATCCTCCTACACCCCATAAAATAATACAACAATGTAGGCAAAGTCGAAACATGGCCAATAACTAAGTTTAACAAATTTTACCAGGTTTACATTTTGTCGTCTGGTAAAGAAAGCCAGAGTTAAGCATAGCACAAACCTTTAGATAAATTCTTTGGCATTTTACTCAAAAGAACAGCCCTCATAGACACAGTGTTAAACAGCCACCCGCTATGCGTTTGCCATGATAAAACTCCAGAATCCAGTCTTCTGAGCAGTCGTGGCTAAACTTGACATTGTTTTTTGGTTTGTTTGTTTGTTTGTTTGTTTGTTTTCAGTTTGGATTGTCATGAGAGCATGCAGGAATGGACCGTTATTTGTTTAAACAACTGAAAAACAATTTCACAAGTTAATTTCCTTAAATTATTCTATCTCTAAAGAAAGTCAGATTCCAAAGATAAATCATATCAGATCTGTATTAGTATGTTTCTGTTGCTTATAACAGAATACCTGGAACTGGGTAATTTATAAGAAAATGAAATGTATTGCATTCAGTTTCAGTGGCTGGGAAGTCCACAGTCCAGGGAACACATCTGGAGAGGGCCTTGTCCTGGTGGTGATGACAGCAATGCAGGGTGTCACATGGTGAATATGGAGGAGCAGAGAGATAGCTAACTACTCACTCCTTCTCCTTTTAAAGCCCTCAGAGCCCCATCCATGACCACCATTAAACCATCAACTTATTAACCCATTTACTTAGACACAGTCCTACAATCTAATCACCTCTTCAAGGCCCCACCTTTCGATTACCATAACAGGATTTCCCACCCTCAGCAGTTACACTGGGAGTTAAGCTTCTAATACATGGACTTTGGAGGACAAAATTCAGGCCATCCATAGCAAAATCTCAAAGTGCTTAACCATATGGCCAGTGTGAACATCATCAACTAGCAATGTTTGCTGCCACAGGTGACTTCTCCTGTAAACGCCGGCATCTTGATTGCTGCACATCTGTATTTCCTGCTGGAGAACTAGACCTGAGTTCTTTCCAGTTTCCCTGCACTACTGAAAATGCAACACCCAATCCTGCTTGTCCTCCAGAAAGGCGACGTGTTTTGAGGCAGTTTTCCGGGAGCTCTGGCCACTGGTGAAGGACCAGGGTTCTGCACGTCCTGCCTAGTGGGCCTGGATTCAGCGGCTGCTGGTGGCAACACTGCCCACACGGCACATCCTCCGAAGAGCCCCAGCCTGCATCCTCTCATCCTGCTGTCTCCACCTAGATGCCCATGGAAAGTTCCAGTCCAGAATCATCACTGTCCTCTCTCCCACACACCCCAAGCATGCCTTCTTCAGGAGAAGCTGGTGCCCTGTCTGGAGCATGGGCCGCAAGGTCAGGCCAGCTTGGGTTGGGCACCCCTTGAGTTGTGTGAATTAGGGCAAAGTATTTTGGACTTCTTCAAGTTTCTGTATCCTTGTCTGGAAAATTAAGGTAACCCTATCTGTCTGACCAGTTTTGTTACACACATTACGTGATTCATGAACATAGCTGGCAATTCCTGTCACACAATGAGACTCAACACAGGGTGCCCGTGATCATTGCTTGACACGGCACTCCCCATGCCAAACTGGCATTGGCCATTTCATTTCTCTTTCCTCTCTCCTGTCTGAGGACCTCTGAGTCCTGCCAGGTCCCCCGACTCTGTCTCAAGCTCCACTCCCCAGCGGCAATGATGACTGTGGCCACAGCCTCTGCCTAACGCACTCCAGGCTACCAGACATGTTGCCGCCCGTGTCCTCGATAGTTCTGATCAGCTTCTCCCTATTTTAAAACGTTTTAACACAGCATTGCAACCTCCCCAATTAGCCCTGAATATTAGCTCCGTCAAGCATCCCCTGCCACCTTAAGCTTCCGTTATTCTCTCCTGCACCCACGTCTATTTGAGCACAATGTCAGCCCAGGAGTTACCATGTTCTGACATTATACTTATTCCCAGTGTGTTGCTGCTGAGGACCAGGGGACCTTCTGTGAACCACCAGCTCTTCACACCGTGTGTGACATACCTGTTGCTGATGAGTGTCCGTGCCACCTCGGGACGACCATTCTTGCATTAATAAGCTCTGTTGCCAGGAAATTCTTCAACGTATCTTCTGTTGCTGAAATTTAAGTACAGTGTTTCCTGTTCTATTGTAGAGAAATATTTACAAAACTGATCTCCATAATTTATGAAAGTTAAATCATTATATAGCTTTCTCCTGTCTGGGGTGAATAATTCCAGTTATGCTGTTTCTGTTGATCAGCCATCTCCATGGCTCAGGCCTTTATCTTCTAAATGCCATTCTCATCCCAACTATCTGGTAGGTCACAAGGAAGGTCAACAGAGTGATGGTTCCGGCCACTGTGTAACAGGTAATGAATGAGTACTTGGTCGTCCGAGGGCCAGCTAATCATCTTAGGTCCAAGCCATAATGCACTGCTTGGAGGTGCTTAAGGTGGTGCTTACTTCAAAATGAATTTCTCTGGACACTTTGTTAAATCCACTCTGAGCAGACCAGTCTGACGGGTACTGAATCTCTCGCACTCACTTGGCCCATGGTAGCCACCTAAGGAGGCCGCACTTGAATGAGCAGTAGAACTGCAGGAAGTTCCCCAATAACCTTAGGCATCGACAGTGTGTGTGTTTCCAGCATTTCTCCAGAAAGGACAGCAGGTATGTGCTCTGATTCATCCCCGCTCTAGCTGTCCAGTGCCTCCTCCCTAGTGATCAGCAACATCCATCTGGAAAGTGACACAAATATCTGAGACTACAGCTTATGAGACTAAAAAGCAGAACAGAACAACAGCAACTGATCTCTAAAGAAAGTCAAAAGACCAAAACTAGGCACGTTAGAGAGATTTGCAATGGTAACATAGGTGAACATCGGCCTTCAATTCAACTCAGTCCTGAAAAAAAAAAAGCTTTTGTTTTGGTTTTAAACTCATGGAACCCTTCCCCAGAATACTTCTCCAGATGGGTCTGCACTCAGCCATGTTTTTCTGTCCTATTTCTTATATCAATGGATGACCTTTTCCTTTTCTTGGCCTTCTCTCCTTAAATTTGCATAAAAAGTTTCCTTAGGTAAATGGACTCCTTGAGCTCAATATTGTCTTGTTCAGCAAGGTTCCGTATGGTATATTCAAATGCACAGTGGTAAGTTGGAACACAGCGTTGTCCAACACCTCATGAGATTTTTGTTTTTGACGAAAATTAGATTTTTATGTTGTTGTTGTTCCTTTTAATTCAGTCACCAGGTTGCTGATTTTGATTAAGGAACTTTCATTTTCGGGAAACAAACCTTCCAAACTCTGAGGAGATGGGAGATGAATGAAGTAGAAAAACAGAAGCAGAATAAAGTTAAGGATGTTTAATGGAAAAGTGTAAGCAGGAAGGAAAATGGAAAAACAAGGGAAAAAAACAGAAGTAGGAAATTGTCTGCATTGTGTTTCCAGAATCCATGCAATGACTGCAAAGCTGTGTCTAAGAAGGAAACAAAACATTTCATTCGAAGACTATTTACTCTAAGATTATAACCTGTAAAAGGGAATCAACAGAAATTACGTTCCGCCAGATACATACCATGTACAGGCATATGCACCACATGTTTAGATTTACAGATGGTATTCAAAGCTAACCCCATCAGCCTCAGCACCTGGGCAGTGTTTGAGCTGCCTCAATTGGCAGAGCTGGTAAACCTGAGGCAGTGCCTGGGTTAGGGTCCCTGAAGTCACCACCATTCTGAAGCCATGTTGGTTCTGTGCCCCCAGAGCAACCAAGATGCTCTGATAAGTGTCAACTCTGGCACAAACATTTCACTTAGTGAACCAAAAGCAAAGAGACCATGGGTCTGACTTCTAGCACTGAAGAAATTTAATGGTGAAACAGTAATTTACTCCTGCAGTCTCAGACACCTTCCTTCCAAGAGTCTCAGACAGCTACCAAGAGTGAGTACTTCTCAAACTTTAATATGCCTAAGATCCACCTGGACGGTTGATGAAATCCAGATTCCTATGCCCCACCATAAACATTCCAATTCTGTAGAACTGGTGAGGGGTCCATGAAACTGCATGTAAGCAAATATTGTGGGGAGTCCTATGCAGAGGCACAAGCTTTGAGAAACTCCACACATGGTTCCAAGCCCGTGAGGGCCAACCCTGCTGTCCTCAGGACTCTATCCCCAGGATCAGCATGGCGCCTTTGGTATTAGATACTCAATATGCATGCTTTGAAAGAGTGAATGGGTGAGAACACAATATACATGAAAGAATAAATTAAAGAAGATAACGATATTTATGAGGAAGGGTAGCAGGCATCTAACTTTTAAGACACACGTATTATATACCAGGCACTATGCTGGGTCTTTCCTCACAGAGACAGTAAGAGTTAGCTATGCAAATGATCTCTCCCTGCAGATGAGGGGGAACAAACAGGTCAAGAAAGTGAAAATCTTGCCCACAATTCACAGAAGTACTTAGAGGAACGATGTGTGGATCCAGGTCCACGTGAACCAAGGCTTAGTATTTCCACAGGTGAAAAGACCTCGAGAATTAATGGCCTGCAAGCAAAATGGCCATTACCTTGAAGTCTAATGTATAAAATATTCTAAATCATGTTTACCAATAAGCCTGGATGAGTGGTAAATGCAGACCATATTTTTGGGGGTGGTCTACAGTTTTCTTTAGATTCCTTTCCTAAGAGCACACTCCATCCACAGCAGTTGATTTGGACGGAAGCAGAAAAGGAGATAATCTGTGAATAATGGTTTTGGTGTTGTGGAGACAGAACGGAGAGGCAAACAAAAATGAGATCAAGCAGGATAATGGTAGTGTTCTGCAGCCGCTCATGTCTAGTGCCGTTTTGGCATCGCAGACTTGAGTTTCCCAGCATTAAATTGCATCCTCTTAGAAGAATAGTTGGAGCCGCAGTCAAGGCACCGGATTAATGGAGCCTGAACAACTTCAAATACCACTGAACAAGTTCTGACAATTTCTCATGAAGTTTCTTCTCTGCAGGCTGGGTAAACAGCACACTGTCTCTTTAACTGATTTTATTTTATTTCTTTTCTTTTCTTTTTTTTTTTTTTTTTTTTTTTTTTTTTTTTTTTTTTTTTTTAGTTTAAAGATTACATTTAATATCTATTTCCCAGCAGTGTACAAACTGACATCATCTACTCATAAAAGCGGAATGCTTTGCTTTTTTAAGCTTCAAGCTGAATAACAAATTGCCACAGATGACAGCATAAAAGAATAACAGGACGGAATCAAAAGAAAATTCATTGTCAACAGAACCCCCTGCTGAGGAATTTCAATTTCATATATCTAATTATCCCTGTCAGTTGGAAGAACTGACAAAAAGCATTCTTTGTTCTCTCCTTCTGCCTCCCGCATCTCACTCTCAATTAATTCCGGCATACAAATATGACTAATTGTCTTTGCAGTGCTCAAGAGCTCTGTATATAAATGTTCACGAACTGAAAATGATTTGGAGGGTATTCATGCACCGATTTATGATATTTGAACACAATAGGCATGCATAATTCAGGTGACCATGTTAGCGCCCGCACAAGCCCGCATTACAGAGATTAGGCAAGATTCCCTTTTCATATCTGCTTTGTGACAATAACTCACTTTGCACATATTAAAAGAGGAAGCATTATATGTCTGCTGTGGCTCATTGAAATTACCATGGAGGAGATCATCAGCATTTAAATAACATATGGGCGGTGAAGAGACTGGGTGGGGGCGGTGGTGCACGGGGTGCAGAAAAATATTAGGGACTTTTAAAAAGCACAACAAGATCTCTCTGTGAAGGTTAGAGTTTGAGGTTTTGATTTTGGTTTCTTGGTGGTGGTCTTTGGGAGATTTGCTTTGGATTTTTCATTTGTTTGTTTTTGCCTTTTTATTTTTTCTCTCTGTTTATATTTTCTATATTTATTTATTTATTTTTGCCTCTTGGGCTTGATCAGTGTTGTCAAAATGCACTTTGATTAATGTAGCTAACGATTTCATTGTCTTTTTCTAGTAAAAATAAGTAAAGATGGTCTCACTTATTTTAACTTTAGCAACTTATCCTTACTCTATTTGTGGCAACATCTGAACAAAACATGAATGGGATTTAACACACAATGAAAAGGAAATGATATTTAAGGGAACAAAGGTTTATATCATTAGAAAATAAATGTTTCCAAAAATTGTGTTTTCTCTACATTTGAACAAAATAATTTTTATAATTATAATTTAGAGTAGACTCTAATTCAGAACATTTGAGTTCTGACCAAATGACGGCATCCAAATAGTCTGTTAAAATAAATCTACAATACTACAACATTTATTTAACTGTTATGAGTATGTTTAATGGAATGCTTGATTTTAACACATATTTTGTCATCATCCGTGCTTTTGTGTTGCAAAAAATTAAAAAATGAAGCATGCTTTGGTCATAGCTGAGTAGCCTCTTTAAAGTTTAGAGAATGAAAGCTATTCACTAACAAGTAGACATTTTTTGGAGTCTAATCATATTGTCAAGGTTACTAATAAAAGACCAATATGACATTCTAAAGGCTTAGTATAAATTCTCAAAAAAAAAAAAGTACTTTTGGACAGTGAAAGAGATTTTTTGTAAATTGCTTCTCCTGAATTTTTTTAGTGTGGGAACTTTCATAAGTCTGCTTCTGGGGTTACTTTTATAGGGAAAGCAGCAATCCAAGGTGCAGAATCTTTACTTAGACCCACGCCATCAGCTGCTGCTCACCTCTTGGAAATACGTGGCCACCGAGCTGACATGCTCATCTGACATTCAGAAGTTACTTAGACAGAATCCCACCAGGCAGCAGAAAACACCCCAGCCTCTCCCTCATCTTCTGAGCTGACCCTCGCTGGAAGCCTATTTTCGTTTTGGGCTCCTGCACATCTTCATTTGTGGCTGTTGCATGGTTCACAGACGGGCTTTGGTACTAACAGTACTAACGACAGAGTTCTAGGTTCAGGGAATGGGGACAAAATGAATTTCTTAAAAAAATATATACAGGGCAGTAGAATTTCGATGAGATTTGGTTTCAGACACTGAAGCTTTATTTACTGCCTGCTGCTCAGACACCAGAGAAGTGGGATGACGTCGAGTCAGTTAAGAATCTCTATGCTTCTGTATTTCCACAAGAAAAAATATACTCATATAAGTGAATATGTGTGCGAGAGCATATGTATAATACGTGTGTGTGTATATACACATGTGCTTAAGTAACTACAAAAGATGTTTTGAGATACAAGGTGAACTACATTCCTGAATTCACTATTAAATTAAAAAAGGCAATCCCCACAAAGAAATAATATAAATCCAGTGGATCTTAAACAGAGGTGGAGCCTTAGGACTGACGACTGTTTCAGATATGGGCAGAAGCTGCGGTCGTCTGTCTGAATGCACGCTAGTTTCTTTTGTAACAGTTAGCAAAGTATTCTCAGAGTAGAGCTTAAATGAAGATAGAAGTGTTCTCTGCTTTTCCATTGTAGCAAATACCATCAAATATGCCCTGGTCACGCCGAGCCATCTTTCATATAATGACAAATATTCACACACTGCAGGAAAACCTTCTGATATTGCAAGTTGTCAACTACCAGAACCAAACAGTAAAACAGTAGAGCAAATTAAAGCTCTGTCAAGAGAAAATAGGGTTGTTTGTTCTCAAAAGATACTGAGTTACCAGACGGAGTGGTGAGTTTGAGAGAGAGAACAGAGTTGAACAACAAGCATGAAAGAAGGACTCTTCTCAAGCTCCGAGGGAGAATTCACTCAACTGCTGGACCAGAGGTGTGACACTTGATCCCTGACACATCTCCACAACTGTCGCTCACTGACGGTACCATCTTCCACACCACTCATGACAGGGCGGCCATGTGACCAGAGGCTGGAGCAGCTGGAGGATGGGCCAGTGCCTCCAGAACGGGAGCACTGACAAAGCCAGAAAGCCGTGGAGAAAAGAATCAGGACAGTGCCCTTCCCCGGTGGAAGGGAGAGGTCTCACGGAGGGAGTGCCTGGAGAAGAAGAGCGGAGGCAAGTGACAGCAACTGTTTCAGGGCCCAGGCCTTCCAGAAGGGGAAGCAGTGATGATCCACAGCCTGAGAAACAAGACAAGGAGCAGGAGGAAGGCAGGGTTGACAGTGAACAAGACGGTCTTCATCTTTTCCAGGGTGCAGCTCTCGCCTTGGGGACCTGAGCCTGCAGGAGCCCAGCACAGTGAACTGAGCGACCCCGGGAGACTGTCACATTCTCTGCTCGTAATATTTAATATACGGGCTATACAGAATTTCTGATAGTTAAACTTTTTTAATTAAGTGTATAATAAATATGCTCAAACTTATATTTTGCCTCATCCCAGAACTGTTAGTAAAGCGAAAGGACATGAAGTGGTTATATTGCCGGCACCTAATTTCCTGGGAAAACCCAATAAAAAATGTTTTCATTAAAGTATTTTATAAATATTACACATTTTCAACTCTAAGCACCTAGAATGCAAACTCTTAGAGGCAGACACTATAGAACCTATAATATAGATGATTTATTTGATAAAATGCTATCACATAGCTGGTTTCACCAGACTCAAATATGTGTGATGCTTACCTAAAACAATTGAATCTGATTCCAGCAGTTTTATTTGAATGGAATCTGTGATTACTGGAGATATTATTTTCTCCTTAGACCAAGAATAGGACTTTGTAAAGAAGAAAACTCATAGGAGCAATGTATTCCTTGAGAACAGTCTCAGAGATTTACAAAATCAGACTTTTTATTGTAAGGAAATTGAAGAACTAGCTCTTTGGGATCAACTGTTTTCTTTATAGCCCAGAGAGGTGAGTGATCCACTCAAGGAACCCATTTAGTGGCCAAATAGATCCCAAGGTTCTTGATTTTTAGTGCAGAAGTAGCCCAGCAATGACATTCTGCCGCATATTAAACTGATAGGGACTTTAAAATTAAACTGCACTTATTTTGAAGCTAGTGGTTGTCTCACAGGTTTTGCATTGCAAAGCTGTTTCATCACTTTCTCTGCCAAGTCTTTAAAAATGTAAGGTTGTAATAGAACAATTGATTTCTGGACCAGTCCAGAACATATCGTACTATAGCTGTTAGCAACACCAGGACCAATTTTCCAAATCCTAGCAAACACATGCCAAAGATAGAGAGCCCAGGACAGTGCTGGAGATTTTATTAAAGCACCACAATTTTAAGACGTTGGTGCCATTTGGAATTTTGCTTGAGGGTGTATATGGAACCACAAGCACAACAACTGAGCAGCAATCCCCATTTCTTTCCCTGGAGAAGCCAGCAGTTTAATGGCGGTACCAACAGGGCAGCTCCAGGCCTGTGAGGACCACAGAGGCAGGGATGAAGCAAGCGCCTCACCAAGCACCTGTCCAGCACCAGGGGAGTGTCTATTATGGGAGGGGAAGTATTCATGACAGAAGTTAGAAGAAATAGAAAGATAATCAAAGTTTAACTCTTTAATTGGAAGCTTCCATATATTATAACTATGAAAATAAAAATTGGCTCTTCTTATAATTTTAAAAGTTTTAATGTTGAAGTAATTGTAGACTCACATGCAGTCGTTAAGATCTAACGACTTCATTAAGTCATTAAGAGGGAACATCTCAATTCCCATCTATTTCTGAAGGATGTTTTTATGGATATAGAATTTTGGGTTCACAGCTCTCTCTCAGTACCTCAGATATGCTGTTGTACTTCCTCCTGGCCCCCATGGTTTCCAAGAGACTCTGAATATGCTTCCCTCAGCTTCTCCCAGTGATGACATCTTGCACAGCTGTAGAACAATATCACAATCAGGAAATAAACATTGATACCATCCATGGGCCTTTTTTAAGACTTTACCATTTTCACCTGTACTCATGTCTGTGTATGCAGTTTATCACATGCATACCTCCTGGCAACCCCCAGAGCAGGCACCATGCAGCTCAGTTCCATCACCAGGGCCACCCTTGATAGCCTCAGCCACCTTCTTCCCCAGTCCCGGGCCCCTGGAAACCACTAACCTGCTCTTTATCTCTGTAATCTTGTTTTTTCAAAACAGTGCATAAATGGAATCAAACATATGTGGCCTTTGGGGATTGACTTTTCCCACTCAGGACAAGCCCTTTGGGATCCATCCAAGTGGCTGCATGCATCAATAGTTTTTGCCCTTTCACTGCTGAGTAGATTCCTGTATGAATCATGGTTTGTTTCACCATTCACCTGTTGAATGACATCTGAGTTGTTCCCAGTTTCTTGTTCTTACAGATAAAGTTGCTATGAGCACTCATGTGCAGGTTTTTATGTGAACACACATTTTCTTTTCTCTGGAATAAATGCCCAAGAATGCAACTGCTGGGTCATATGATAAGCATGTGTTTAGTTTTGCAAGAAACTGACATCCTTTTACTTTCAACCTACCAATGTCATTGCATTTAAAATGAGTTTCCTTCAGACAGACTTATTGAAGTATGTCTTATTTTTTTAAAAGCTACTCTGCCAATTCCTGCTTTTTAATTGTTATATTTAGGCCATTTACATTTAAGGTAATTGATACGTTAGGGCTTGTAACAGCCATTTTATTTGTTTCTGGTTTGTTTCTCCTGTGTCTTATTCTCTGTTTCTCCTTTCTTGCTTTCCTATGGACTACTGAATGAGTTTTGAGAGTTCATCCTGATTTATTTACAGTGTTTTTAGTATATAGCTTTGGATGGTTTTGTTACTTGTTGCTTGGTACTGTAGCATACATACATGATTTATTATGATGTACTAGTATCAACACTTTGCCACTTTAAGTGAAGTATTAAAACCTTACTTCCATTTAGGCCCCTTTAAATAATTATGTTATTTTCTCCACACACACTGAGCACCACATCACAAAGCATTACAATTTTTGCTTCAACAATCACATATGATTTAAGAAACTCATGAGGGTAACATATTCTACTTACCTTTATTTTTACACATTCTGTTCTTCTTTCCTTTCTGAAGTCCCAATCCTTCTTCTGTTATCATTTCCTTTCTTTTTGGAGAACTTCCTTTAGCGAGTCTTTAAGGAGAGACTCCATAGTGACAAATTCTCTAAGATTTTCTTCATTTGAGAAAGTCTCAATTCCCCTCTATTTCTGAAGGATATTTTTATGGATATAGAATTCTGGGTTCACAGTTCTTTTCTCTCAGTACCTCACAAGTGGTATTCCACTTCCTCCTGGCTTCCATGGTTTCAGATGAGAAATCTGCTGTCATTTGAATTGTTGTGCTCCATAGTTCATTTCTCTCTGGCTGCTTTCAACAGTTTTTCTTTCTCTTTAGTTTTTATAGGATTAATTATGATGTCTCTTGGTGTGTATTTCCTTGAGATTATCCTATTTGGGGTTTGTTTAGCTTCTTGAATCTGTAGTTTTGTGTTTTGTCAAATTTGGAACATTTTCAGTTATTATTTCTTTAATTACTTTTTCAGTCTCATTCACTGCTCTCATTCTGGAAATCCAGTGACACAAATGTTAGCTCCTGCCTTATTGTCCTGCATGACTAAGACTTTTAGGTTTTGGTAGCCTATATATTTTCTTTGTTGTCCAGTTGGGGTAAATTCTACTGGTCTGTCCTCAAGTCGATTGAATTTTATCATCTGCCTCCTTCATTCCACTGTTGAGCCCATTCCCCAAGTTGTTGGGTTTGTTTGTTTGCTTGTTTGTTTTTTGGTGGTTGTATTTCTTAGTTCTATTATTTCCATTGGACTCTTTTTTTAAAACTATATTTCTTTGATGAGATTTTCTATTTTTTCATTTGTATCAAGAGGCTGTGTGACTCTCTGTTGAAGCACTTTTATGATGTTTGCTTTAAAATACTTGTCTGATCATTTTAACACCAAATTCATCTCAGCATTGGTACCTGTTGATTGACTTTCCTTATTCCAATTGTGATTTTCCTGATTCTTGGTATGACAAGTGATTTTTGGTTGTATCCTGCATATTTGGGATATTATATTATGATACTCTGGATCCAATTAAATCTTCTGTTTGTAGCAGGATGTTACTATGTTAAGATGTAACCCAAGGGCCAGGTGGGTGGGTGTGATTAGTCTCCCCTCACCCCACTGACACCACCCAGCCTTGGTATAGATGAATGTGAGGAAGTTCAGGCCCCCTCAGCATCACTGACACCACCCCAGCAAAAGTGGGATATGACTCCACCACTTCCCTTCTTTTGGGTTGGGGTATAAGCCCAACTCCCCAGTGGGCCCTGCTGATACCAGGGAGGGGGAGTGGAGGGAGGGTCACATTGCTGTGCTCTTGCTTGTTGGGGGATGCCAGAGGCTCTGCTTCCTGTTGGGTCACACTGACACTATCCCAGAAGAGGGAACAAAGCACACCTGCTTTCACCCTCCAGGAACTGGAGAGGTAGCTCTGTGCTCAGACCCATGGACACCACCAGCCAGACTTGGAGCACAGCAGCCTGCTTCCACAGGAGGGTGAGAGTGATGAGGCAGAGAAGATATGCTCCCCACATGAGCCTCTTGAAATCTCAGGGAGGAGGAAGGATGCTTGGCTTTTCTGTTAGTGTTTGGCTGGAGTAAGGTTTTCTGTTGTTAGGCCACACCTTTTGCAGTCCTTTGGCTAAGGGGAACTGCCTTGTCTTGGAGATTTCTTGTCTGTGCTGTTGGGGGGTCTGGGCTGGAGGCCTCCATAGTGCCTGCCCCTCCTCTAGGAGGAGTGGTTGCAAGAAGAAAACCCAGGACTTCCCACTACATCCTCAAGGCCACACTCCCGAGCCAGCCTGCCACATCTTTGCCTCTCAGAGTCTTCTCCTGCTTTCTGGCTGTGCTGTAACTGGGAATTTTCACTTGTCAGAGTCAGGAAGTGGGTAAATGGGGCTATTCCGTCTCGGCCAATAAAAGAGCTTTTTCTATTTTCAATCCATTAAAATAAAAATAGAAGAAAATAAAGAAATGTTGCTGATGAATTAAGTTCAGTATAGATAAGGGCTTCTGAACCTCAGCAACACTGACATTTGGTGATCACTATTCTTTGCTGTGGGCCATCCTGCATTGCAGAGTGTTGAGCGGCATCGCTGGCCCCACCCAGCAGATGCCAATAGTCACACCCCCTCCAACAGTTACAACCAAAATGTCTCCAGACACCACCAAGTGTTGCCTTGGAGGGGGGGGGGGGGGG
>NW_007730671.1:125850-146467 GCF_000696425.1 Galeopterus variegatus
GGGGGGGGGGGGGGGGGGGGGGGGGGGGCAAAAATCACTCCTTATCCATAACCTGGACCTAGATATGTTGAAAATACTTCATATGCATTCAGACTTACATGCATCTAGTGTGTCTTATTGACTCTTCTGGAAAAGAATAATAAATTATAGCAAGTTTTTTAATATTATTAAAAATGTGTGATTTTAAAAAAATCTTGCCAAAGCATAATAAGTCAACATTGTATCCAGAAAAATGTATAATGCAAGAGCTCTCTGTGTGGCTGCCTCTGTGATAGTGAACATGCCATCAGGAACCCTAGCACACATCCCTACATTGAGTGAGACACTCCACTAAAAGGTCATGCAACTGCCCGCATGTCTGAGCAAACAGTGAGTCCACACATCTCTTGATGTAACCAGGACCCTGAAGCCATGATGCTTGTGCTGTTTATGCTCAAACAGCCCACCCCACCTCCTTCCTCAGTCCCCAGTGCACCCAGACTCACCCTACTCACAGCATGCACGCAAATGGGACAGCCCTGCTTAAATACATCTGAGATCTGTCTACCCCATGGGTCTTCCATACCAACCTGCAACCACAGCAGTGATTCCTACAGTGTCATTTATTTAAAGTAGTGTGTGTGCAGATGACTCTGGCCTAAACATGCCACATTCATAGATAGAAAACACACTCACACCCACTATCAAATTAGCAAAGGCTGTTTTCACATCAGCTTCCACCATTTCGTAAGAGCCAGAACCTAAGGAACTATATCAAGAGGCAGGTGGGGCTGCCCCGACGAGGCAGAAAGAACCCTGCACTGGAGTCAGAACACCTGGGTCTGCGTCTCTGCTCCCACCTGTGTGCACATTTCTCCCAAGAGTCCCACTTCCTTCATCTGTAAATGGATGTAAGAATACTACTTCCAGGGCTACGACGATGTTTAAATTAAATAACAACACTTTCTAAACCATATAGAATTGTTCAAAATGGGTTACTATTCTTCACCCTCCTTAAAATCTCTGTAGCATTTATAGTTGCAGCATATTCATTGCTAAGATATGTTACCATATTTTAGTTAATCAGTGCATTAATTAACTAATTACAGTGATGTCACCAAAACTACATTTGTAGTGTTTTGAAAGCAAAGACTTTATGCCAAGGAATTTGCTAAGTTTGGGGACACGAAGTTAAATAAATCATGGTCACTGATGTCAACTTCATAGATATTCATTCATGTATTTAAACTAATATTCATTGATCATGTGTCATTTACACCTATGAATAACTGTCCTGGAGATAGGTATAATGATGATTAGCACAGAGCCTCCCCCAGAGTTTATAGTGCAATGATGTCTCGAGAGGGACACGGCGCACCAGAGATGTGGCCTGGTGAGTGGGTGGTAAGAGTGGGATGCACGCTAAGTACCGTGGGAGCCCCAGGAAAGGAGGCACACCCCAGCCTCAGGGAGTCAGGGAGGGCTTCCTATAAGAAGTGGGACTCCAAATACAAACAGGGTTTAGGCAGGTAAATATGGGGGAGAGGTAATTCAGATAAATAAAAAACAAATAAAATGCATAAACATAGAAGGTACTTGGTAAATACATAATCATGGACTCATTTCTCTGATTGACTGAGCAATAGCCAGCTGGACTGTCTCTGCAGAAACCAGAGGAGAGTAGGATGAGGAAGAATGAGGTGAGTGAAGGGTCCCACTGCTACTGAAGCAGGAAATCTGGCATCCTTGGGCAACAAAAACAGCACGAAGGATCACAGGGCAGGAGTATCTCCCCATGACCCCAACAACAACAACGACAAAAAAAGCCAGAACAAACCAGAGTCCCAATCTCCCCTCATCTTCCTCATCCCAATGTAGAGGACCAGAACTAGCCTGAAGAAGATGCTGTTCAGGTTGCCGGGTTTGGGAGCTGAAGCAAGAGTCTTACTAAAGAAAACACATGGTGCTAAAAGCCTGCAAAGTCGGTGTTCTTAGAAGTCTGAAGTCAGATATCAGGGAGACCGAATCCTAAAGTAAATTCAAGATCACTGGCAGGGAGTCAGGGAAGAGGAGCAGACCTAGAAGTCTGGACCAGAATGGATGCAGTAAAGAGTCATTTAGAGCAGGAAAGGGCTGGAAGCACCTGCCCTAACCCCACTGAGAGTTCCACTGCCATCCCCGGGGTGTGGGATGGAGTGGGTGGGGGTTCCCCTCAGAGAGCTGCTCAACCATCTCTCCAGGAAGAGTCCTTGCCTAAGAATCAAAGCATCAATCATTCCAAGCTCTCTTCTCTCAATCTTATCTCTGCTGTTTTCCAGCTGGGGCAGAGCTGAGCCGCTTAATTCATACAAATCACATGTTGAATGATGAAGATCCTGGAAACTAGCATGTTATGGACTGAATGTTTGTGTCCCACCCCAAATTCATACACTGAAGCCCTCATCCCCAATATATGATGTCATTTGGAGATGGGGCTTTGGGAGGTGATTAGGTCATGCAGGTGGATTAGTGCCTTTATAGGAAAACACATGAGCTGGCTTGCTCTCGGCCACATGAGGACACCACAAGAGATGGCTGGCCACAGCCCAGAGAGGACCCCTCAGCAGCACCCTACCACACTGGCACCCGGGTCTCCCAGCCTCCAGACCTGTTCAGCGCACTTTTCTTACAGCAGCCCGAGCTGATCAATCCACAGGATGCCAGAAAATCAGTCTTTAAAACACTCTTTCAAAAACCCACTCCTAAGCCTCTTATAGAAATAAAACTTACATATTAAACCAATATCTAATTATACAAAGGTAAATTTTAAACACTCCTTATCTATAATCAATATGCAGTTTCTGAACAACTTTTACACTTGAAGTTTCATTAGTCCCTTCCGAATGATGCCTTAAGATTTGGGTCTCTTATTAAATCATATATTATAATGAAAGCATGTGACCACTCACCCACTGAAGATGGGAAAATCAGAAGAAAAGTTGCTCATGGTTCCTGGGAGAGTTTTTTCAGTGTTTGCTATGTGCCATGCAGAGACAGAGGCGCAGGCCCTGCTCTCTGGCAGGGCTATTGAGTTTTGTGTCTGTTCATACCCACTACGTGTCCTTGTGTGCACAGGGACAGTAAGAAATCCAGGATCTGACAGAGCTGTATCGACACGAAAAGCTGCCTCAAATGTATTGTGAAACTCATCAGAACCCAATGCACACATAAGCATAATGATTGTAACACCTGACATTTATTAAACCCCTGCTGTATATCAGGCACTTGTCACAGTGCTTTCATGAACTATCTCATTTAATTATCACAATAAACTAACAGAATATTATTAATCTCATTTACAGACAAAGAAACCAAGAAAAATGTTAAGTAGTTTTCCCACGTTCCTAGAGAAGCAGTTGGCAGATCAGGGACTTCTATCCGTATGTACATTCAGACACAGAAACCATGTACATATGAACTAGGAAAGTTTAAAAAGAAAAGAAAACCAGAGAATCCCAGCCACCAGTAACAGGGGAGGAGGGACTGTAGAATTCAACACAGACAGTCCAGTGACTGGGGTAGACCTTGGTGGTGACAATGCCCCCACCCACCCCCCAATTTTGTTGCTGTCCGTGGTTCTGGAGATCGTTGCCTCACAGGGTATGGTTGTTCCTTCTAATTCTGGTCACTGGGGACCCTGTCCCATCTTCCTGACAAGTGCTGAACAAGATGGGAGAAGAGCCAAAGGTGAGAAAAGTTAGAGGAAAAGAGAAAGTTCTGGAGAGCCACAGCCACTGTCAGATTCCAAAGGAAGAAGAGAGAATCTGTTTTCAAATAACCACAAGCAATATGTATTTCTGGAACATTGGAAAGGAGGGGTTTTCGCTTTTCAATTTCACCCTCAAATCAAAAGTTATAATTCACACAACCCTTCAAGACCTGTGTTTGCATGGGTTTTCCAGCTGTTCATGTGAGGTCACAACCCCTGTGTCCAGGTCCTGGATCACTATTGCCTTGGACACAGTGCAGCCTCAGCGGCCCAGCACTGGATTCATTTAGACACTGGTCATGGCTGCTTCGCTGCACTGCTGACCTCACCCATCCTCAGTCACTCGTAAGGAAGGCTCTCCTCATCTGTGTCCCTGACACTCACGCAGACGGTGCTCGCCAAGTGACCAAGTGCGGTGATGGGAGCAGAAAGGGCAGGGACCGTGCCCCAGACAGTCCACCACGTGCACCCTGGACGTCGGGCAGATGTGAGGATAAAACTGTCAGCAGGGAATGCGCAAAGAAATATTGCTATTTCCTATTATCCACGTTCTGCCCAGGAGCTGTTTGCCCAGTTGCCATGGCACAGGCGGTGAGATTTCATAATTTCCCTCCCGCCTGCCATGTGCTCACGCAACAATGTGGATTTAATCAGCCCAGACAGTCGGCTGGGCTTTGTCCGTGTGAGCGGAATAAAACTTTTCTCACCAGCTAAACCCACAAAGTATCTAAAAGCCATAAATAATCAGAAACTCCTATAACTTGCACCTGCCTGGTTTATTTGATCAAGGCTGTGAGGACACAGAGCAACCACAGAGTTCCCAAGCGCTGGCCACTGCTTGTGGGCGATGTTACCCGCACATATTTTCAGTGGAAAACACCCATTTTGATAGAGAGGTCTTATTTCTGAAGGACAGAAATGATTCTGATTCACGCAACAATTTTAAATGAGAAAATCCTCACATTATTTCTCACACACGTCAAAGAAAGGAGAAATAATGGGGGGCGCAGATCAGGAAGATTATGTGCATGTCAGAGACTGGAGGAGCGAGTTAACTAGCAGGTCATTAGAAGTGGAAGGAGACGCTGAGACTGCACTCGCCTTCGGCCTATGAAAGACACAAATTCACAGCACGAGCCAGAGGCGTGAGCGCGGCACCCTCACCTGGACTTATCAGTCTCACCTGGAGGGTTTATTTGAGCTATTTTAAATTACTTGGATTCTTTCAGAAAATAATTTGCCCTATTTAGAAATATTATTATTAAAATATGACAAAGAGGAATTTTTTCTAAAAAATAGTAAATGATATTTGCATACCAGATTTAAATTGCATATTACATTAAAATTTACAGTGTGGAGATTTAGATGAGCTTATTTTTATCTCTTTATTCTGATACAAGATTATTAAATTTCTAAAACCCTGTTAAAAATACACACACTTTATGGTCAAATGACCATGAAATTTGCAATTGTGATTTTAGTATAATAAAGAACTTAAAATTATAATAAACTTGAAAAACACTTTTCTGTTATACAAAACTAAGAGATAGGATTATAACATATTTATTTCCTGATACCAACTTTCAGATGAATAATATATTTTTCATATATTGCCAGGAGTCATATTACGTCTCAGGGATAAGAGCAAAAAGACAGACAAGCCATTTCTCAGTTCAGCTGGAATTAAAAAACAAGAAACAAACAACAGAATTTTGACAATCGCTTTTTAAGGTGGTACATGATGCCTGCTGAGCTGAAGAGGCTCCCGTTTTGACAAAAGCTGGTGAACAGCTGACGACAGCTGGACAAGCTCAATCCCGCAGAGGAGCGGGAGGGACAGCAGAAGACTGTGCCTGACACCCCCAGCCACCGCCGTGTTGAACAGCTGACGACAGCTGGACAAGCTCAACCCCGCAGAGGAGCGGGAGGGACAGCAGAAGACTGTGCCTGACACCCCCAGCCACCGCCGTGTCCTTCTTGCTTTCACCCTCACTCACGGTTTCCCCACTTGTCGTGGGTCCCACCGTCTCCTCCAACCTTTCTGCTGCTGCTGTTACCAGTTCACCGCAGGAGATACTGATGGAAAAGAAAATATCCTGGTTTTTGAGACGCCGCCCAGTGGATGTGTTCGTGATGAAGGATTCCCCCCCGCCCCGCCCCACCGCCCCCCACATCTCACCCACACCGTGGAGTCAGCCAAGGTTGTGGAAACGCCACCATCAGAGCCTGGTTTGAGTCCTGCCTGAATCCAGGCAAGTGATGAAACAGCTCTGGACAACAAGTCAAAATAGAACTGAGCCCTCAGTCAAAACTCGTGCGGCCACTCCCCTTGAATCCTGGCTTTCTGGCCCTCCACACCTGGAGCCACAGCAGGCAGCCTGTGTGCCCTTCCTCAGGGCACACAAGGGCACTCCACCTGCTCCAGCAAGCTCTGTCCACCCAGTCAGGCTGCTTCTCCTGTGGTTCTTTGGCCGCATGTGGTGCCTGACTTGTTAACATCCTAGGTGGTCACACAGCAACTGACGCACCACAGCTCATGGGAGATGCTGGCTGCTGCCCAGGTCTTAGGTGAAAATGTGACCAGCCCCCCAGAAAGAGGCCCTGCATTTTCTGTGCTCTCTACTCCAGGCAAGAGTGAGCTCTGGGAACACCATCCCCCTGAAAGGCAGCTGTGGCGGGGCCTCGCTGGTGGCCCTCACCAGCACACAGCTGCTAATGAGTGTGCCCAGAGTGGCTCTTATCAGGACTCGTGGGTGTGTGTCCAATGAGGACCTCAAAGTCCACTGGCCAGCCCTCGCTTCTTCCTCCATCTCTTCTTTTTCTTTCTTTCTTTATGAAGGCCAAACAAGGGGACACAGCAGATCTCCGAAACAAGCCACTTGCATTTCTGAGGAACGTGTAGGAGAAAGGACAGGAGAGGAGTTAAAGTTGGGAATAGTGACACCTGAAGAAAATGCCAGTGGACAGCAAACACATCCATCCAGGAGTCCATACCAGAGAGTGACACATTTGACAGGAAATGGTGGACTTAGAGGATGTCATCTCTCAAAACAGAATTCATCTGACAGGGGGACGGGTGAGCTTCCATAATGACAGTGGTGGGATGCCTGAGGAGGGAACTAGCTGGGGTGGTACTGTATGCCTGCTAGTTGTTGGCAGGAGGCATAAGCCACAGCTTTGCACCAGCATGTCTGGCTGCCCAGGGCATCCCAGGGGGGCGATGCTGGGTGACACGGCACAGTGTGGCATATGGTCCCTTCTGTGCTTGCTCTAATGCCAGGTGAAAACAGCCTTTGTGCTTTACTCTAGTGCCAGGTGAAGATAGCTTGTGAGATGTCAGTCCCAGCCAGGTGTGTTTTAAATCTATACAAAGGCATGGAATGAGCTGAGCTGCAGCAGTGATAACTCGAAGGCTGCATTGCCTCTTTTATGTAGTAACTATGATTAATTTTAAGTGAAAATATCCATATGCAGAGGATCCTGCAGGGCTAGTTACCCCAATCACACTACTGAGCAGGGCATGATCATACCAGGAGTCACGTCTTGTAGCAGTCTCAGTAGATCAAACATCAGGGCTTGTGAGGCAGTTGCCTCCATGAGGCTTAAAAGGTTGAGCTGAGGTTGTTAGAGCAGCACTACTGTTTACAGTAGAAGCATGTGCCTCAGCCCCCTAGATGCAAGGGCAAGCCCAGGTACATACCACAGTGGTTACTACTATATTTGGAGTGGGCCAATCATTAATTTTATAATATAAAGGACCATAAAAACCTAACATCTGACAGGCAGCTAAATAGTTCACCTTGTTTATAAAGGAAATAAATATAAAGAGAAAAAAAATCTTTTCACTTGAGGTGTGTATGTGCATGAATTTTGATTGGCAGCAAAGGTAGAGGGGGTTGAAGGACGTGTAAAGTCATACATCTATCCTACAACAGCAAAGAATGTGGATAACAAGGCTGTCTTTGTAGAACAAGACCATGTCCATGCAGAGCAAGGATGTGTTTATGTAGAGTTCAGATGTTTCCATGTAAAGCAAGTATGTGTCTATGTTGAGCAAGGAAGGATATGTTTATGTAAACCAACGGTATGTCCATATAGAGCAAGGGTGTGTCCATGTAGACCAAGGGTGTGTCCACGTAGACCAAGGGTGTGTCCACGTAGACCAAGGGTGTGTCCACGTAGACCAAGGGTGTGTCCACGTAGACCAAGGGTGTGTCCTCGTAGAGCAAGGGTGTGTCCGCGTAGACCAAGGGTGTGTCCGCGTAGACAAGGGTGTGTCCACGTAGACCAAGGGTGTGTCCACGTAGACCAAGGGTGTGTCCATGTAGACCAAGGGTGTGTCCACGTAGACCAAGGGTGTGTCCTCGTAGACCAAGGGTGTGTCCATGTAGACCAAGGGTGTGTCCTCATAGACCAAGGGTGTGTCCACGTAGACCAAGGGTGTGTCCTCATAGAGCAAGGGTGTGTCCACGTAGACCAAGGGTGTGTCCTCGTAGACCAAGGGTGTGTCCTCATAGAGCAAGGGTGTGTCCACGTAGACCAAGGGTGTGTTTGTTAGAGCAAGGGTGTGTCCATGTACAGCAAGAGTGTGTTTGTTAGAGCAAGGGTGTGTCCATGTACAGCAAGAGTGTGTTTGTGTAGAGCAAGGGTGTGTCCATTTAGAGCAAAGATGAAGGGTATGTCATGTTAGGCTAGGAAGTGCCAATGTAGTCAAGGATGGGTCCACACAGACACGGGCATGTTTGTGTAGAGCAAGAGCATTTCTATGTAGAGAAAGGGTCTGTCCATGTACAGCAATGATGTGTTCATGAAGAGCAAGGATGTGCCCATGTAGAGGGAGAGTGTTTCATGTTAGGCTAGGAAGTGTCAGTGTAGTCAAGGATGAATCCATGTAGACATGGGCATGTTCATGTAGAGCAAGGGTGTGCTCATGATATGAGCTCAATTTGCCAGTCTCTGACGTTTCCTGTCACATGGACTCCTGACAGCATATGACAGATGTATCGGTTTGCTCTGGCTGCCATATCAGAGTAATACAAACTGCATGGTTTATCGTGGAATTCATTATCTCACTGTTCTGGTGGCTAGAAATTCAAGGTCAAGATGTTGGAAGGCTTGGGCCCTTTGAGACTACAGGGGAGAATCTGTTCAATATGATAGGGTTCAAGACACAGCACCCCTGAATACGGCACACTGTCCTTTGAGAAGGTAGCAGGAGCAGGAAGGTCAATCTCTGACCTTCTCTCTTCTAGTTCTCTGACACAGGCTCTCAATGCTAGGGAGTATTTTCTGACCTCCCCCTAAAGCCATCATAAGACCCTCATGTGGGAATTGTCCTCCCTGTACCCAGAAGAAAGGAACATCCTTATCTCTGAAGACAGTCACAGAGAGAAGAGCCTGAGCACACACACCTTGCTAAATTCCCATAACCACCCCGCCCATGTGTCACTACCATTAGATCATACTTTTTATCCAAACACACCTCTCCAGATCTATCCACTTTTCATCAAACCTTGCATAAAAAACACACAGGTTTACCCATTTCTGAAGGTCATTATTTCTTTATGAAATCTCTGATGTCATGTGCAACTTACTAAATAAATTTGTGTGCATTTCTCTTGTTAATCTGTCTTTGCCAGTTTTGTTTTCAGACCCAGGCACCCTAACAGTGCTGAGAAAAATCTTTCTCCTTACAATTTCCAGTGCCCAACGTGGGCACCATTGGCTGGGGATGCTTTGCACAGTCTGGAAGGTGCAGTTAAGAGCCTATACCTAGACAAAAGCTGGTGGAGGGTAAGAATTCTTACCACATCAGTCTCTCAGGTCTCTGTCTGTGGGGGTCCTTCAAGCAAAGGTGGTAAGAGTCTTTTTTAGCTTTCAGACCAGTCAGGGACCCTAAAAGGGCCAAGGAAACTCTTTCTCCCCTACACGTGCCTCTCTGCAGCTGCTGGCAGTTGCTGGTGGCATTTGGCATCCCTCGGAAGCACTGCCCAGTGGCTACCTTCATCTTCACTCAGGCTTCTCCCTGTCTACATGTCTGCCTCTGTCTCCAAATTTCCCCTTTTTATAAGAACGCCAGTCATATTGGATTAGGGCCCGCTCTGATCACCTCTTCTTAATTTAGTCATCTGCAAAGGTCACATTCAAATTTCAAATAGGGTCACATTCACAGGTTCTGGGGGCTAGGACTTCGACATATGAATTTTGGGGCACATGGTGAAACCCACTGCAGGAGGCACATCAAAGAAGCCTGAAGCAGGTGAAGGACAAAGGAGCCTGAGGGACCCTCCAGAGACACCAGGAGGGTCTTGAAGGTGCCCTGGCTCCAACGCACTCTGTTCTCCTGGAGCAGACATCTGGGTCCCTGAGGTCTCCTCTGTCTGCCTCTCACGTCCAAACTCTTCTATTCAAAAGGGTCACACACGACCCTGGTGAGTTAGCCATTCAAAACACGCTACCTGTGGGGGCAGTAAGATCCACTTAGGGTATGAAAACCAAAAGGAATACCACAAACCCCAAACTTAACCCAGATGCTGTGAGCACAGCGACAGAGCGGGTCCCAGCCCACAGTAGGGCATTCACATCTTGACACTGCTCTGCTACTTATTACATTCTAGTGTAAAAGTGAAGAGAGCCTGTGGGGAGGGGAAACAGAGCCTCCCCAAAGAGCTTTGGAAGAGCTGCTCCTTCTCAGCATCTTCACCCTGGCTCTTCTGGGCCTCCACCGTCCCGGCTCACTCACTGCGTTGTGTCCGCTCCCTAGGGTTGGTTGTGATGCTGCGCCAGGGCTTTTGATAGTGAAGTGGGAGGAAGGCAAGCCAGCCCTGGGCCAGCCCAGCGGTCAGCGTGTGCTCATGCAGGGCCGCGGAGGAGCCACTGACCACAGGCTCACTCACTCACAGGGAGACCTCGGTCCAGTAGCTGCAGGAGCCTCTGCAAGGAAAAAGAGGTCAGGACAGCAACACCTGCCCACCTACATTATGAATGTACCAATCACCTGTGAACCCCCAAAACAACGTCAGAAACAGCCCAGGGAAAGGTAGCAAAACCCTTAGAGAAGAAACCTGGGGTCTCTCACAGGACCGAGTGCTGGAATATGAGACCGCCCAGTCACTCACCTCACGGCCGCCCTTGGTAGCCAGCCACGAAGACGTTATCCATCCATCCAGGGACTGTTCATGTATTAGCAATTCACTGTCAAACGTTAAAGAGTTTTCCAAAGAATAATAGATGCTTTACATTTTATGCATAACTAGTTCTGAGACCAGGGCTATAAAAGTTTTCTATTAACATGTAAGCACTAAGACAAGTTTTTTTTTTTTTTTTAACTTGATAAATATACATAACTCCTTTACAATGGGGCTCTTGTGTTGCTAATGGGGACCCTTAATGGAGAGTTATATTTCCAGGATTATATCTTTATTCAGTTGCAAATGATTTTTGGGGGGAGTTTTAATACTCGCTCCCTTCTATGAATAATGGTGTCGTTTGAATGCAGCGGACACCTGGTGCAACCAGGACAGTGGGGGCTCTGGGCTGACCTGGCACCACTGCCAGTTTTCCATTTTCCCAGCCTTTCCTGTCCGCTCCATTCAGCATCTGATTTCATTCTCCCTCAGCAAAATGCTAGACACTTGTAACTTTATTCTCCCTCTGCAAAAACTTGCTCTCTTGTAAGGAAAAAATCCTGGAAAAAAAAAATTTCTCTTATCAACCTCTTCTTATATGGAGTCTAGTAATTTGAAAGCTGGCTAAAGTTTCAGGAAAAACCTTCCAATTAAATACTGTAAAAAGATAAAATGACAGTGGCCTTGCTGCTGCCCAATAGCTTCATTGAAGCGCTCTTTTGTTGATTTATTGTACATTAGCCACTGAGCCGTGCAAAGAACATTACGTTTCAGAAAGAGCTATTCGTATGCGGCCTGCATCCACTCCAAAAACAATCAGGCCTGTATTGCGTTTTGCAAATTTATACCAGGATGTTGGTTTAGAGTGTTTCCCTGAAAAGTTTTTCAAGTAAGTGTCTGCTTTCATGGGCGAGGGTGACTGAGGCACACAAACAAACCTTTGTTTCAAAACTCGCAGATGTATGGCCGGAGCTGGGCTTTGTTTCCTCTCTAAGAAGTATTCTCAGATTTTTGTTTTGAGCACAACACAGGATTGTACAAAAAAAAAAAAAAAATCAGCTTGAGGATGAATGTCTTGTATAATCTTAGGCTTTTCCAGATTTTCCCAGGGTTAATTTTTCTACCCCAAACTTTGCATGTTGGGTCGGTTAGGGTTTTTTATTTGTTTGTTTGTTTAGTTTTGTTTTTTTAAATTCAGGCCCACAAGGGAAAGGAATTCTGGCTACTTCAGCGCTGAATGGCTTCAGGAAACTTCATCTCAAAGCTATTTGGGGGTTTCAAGCTCAGTAAATATACTTTTGTTCAAGTTGTGATCTGCCTTTCTCTCTCGCCCTCGCCAGGCGCCTGAGCATCCTTCCTGGACGGGCAGAGCACCAGGCTGTGTGATCCTCGGACCAGAGGGGACTGCCACCTGTGTTGGGTGGGAAGAAAGTCCTGAGTGACAAATATTTACACTCCTAGCCAGACATCTTCAGGGGCACACACACAACTCTGCCTCCCAAACAGCAGACGAGATGTTCTTAAGCTGTGCATAGGCACATGTTCAATAAAAAATACTTGACCATAAGTGGAGCTCGGGAAGGATCAATTAAAAGAAGAATGACGTAGAGGCAAAACCACAGAGCCAGAGACACAAAAGCTGGCCCAGGTGTCCAAAGCACCCCTTGGCTCATGAGGCCGCTGCACTCGTGTATGCTTGATGGGCCCGAGGCTCGCTTCTGGACCCACATACACACTAGAGATGACTCTCGCAGTCACATTATCAGGACGAGCCTTGCAGTGACAGAAAGGTACTGGTATGCCAGGCACAGAGCATGCATGAGCCTGTGAACAGGGGAGAGCTTGGTTCGCGGCTCTGTTCTCTGTACAGTGCAGTTTCCATTTGAAAGAAAAACTGGCACGCCAAAATCTGGCTGAAATGTTGTTGATCCTCATGTAGCATCAGGAAGCATGGGGGTGGCCCATGCGAGGGACAGACGCGGGACGGCGAGGGTGGCAGGTCGACGTCATGGAGTTCAGCTGTGTTGTGAGTCAAGGTTAGTTAGGGACTATAATGACTTATGTGCACTATGTCCTTTGCATGCCATTTTACTTAACTATGGTATTTAACTCTCCACAACCTTGCTGATAAGAATATTAACCCCATTTCAGAGAAGAGAAAACTGAGACTTGAGGGAATTCAAATAATTTGCCTGAGGTCACCTGCTGCTATTTAGCAGAGCTGACTTCAAACTCAGGTCTCAGTACAAATTCAACTTCTGTTTCTCACCCGCACTCCCTCTTGGGGACCAAGTGAGGTGTTCCACGTTGGTGGCAGGGGACAGTCGTTCCTACTCCTCAGACTAAGGACGTAAGAGTGTCAGCTGCTATTTGCGTATGCCCTCCCTCTGCTGTATTTCCCCCTCTGCTGTATGCCCTCATTGGGACTGCCTAATTTTGGCATTCAGTCAGTCTGCGCCTCTGCTTTCACTGTTTAAAGACCATGACTAAATTGGACTGTGCCGAGTTGAACTACAGTGTGGAAATTTACTGCTGCTTTGTTATTCTAAAACTTCATCTCCATCAACTAACATAATGTCCTGTCCACTAGGGATGTTCAAAGACGTTGTTAATAGTTTTTGAGATGTCAGCTGGGACATAACGTTAAATCTAGATGGCGGGGGGCTGGGGGTTCTCAGGAGAACAAACAGAACCACACAGGACAGGACAATGAGCTCACAGGAGAGACCCACATTGGTGGTTTTGTCCACTTGGGAGCCTCACGCTTGCTTGGACAAGACGCAGAGGGTGTTTTCTGAACACGCGTCTCATCCAGGCAAGCATGAGCTCCCGAGTGGACAAAACCACCAATGTGGGGCTACTTCAAAAGCATGGGTGTCTGCTACAGGTGGGCTAGGATGTAGGACTGACTGTCATCCTTTGCACAAGGTGGTGGCAGTCATCGTAAGTTCCCTGGTGGAATCTCAATGAAGTCAGTGAGTTTGGAAAAAATATCTCAAATTATGGGTAAAAAGAAGATTCACGGGCTTCTGAGAGGCAGTTGCAGAGTTAGAGGAAGGGGCCCCAGAGCAGAGCTTGCTGTGACGATGCTCCTCGGAGATCACCAGAAGGACTATGCTCCTTCATTGCCACCACAGCCAGCAGGACCTGCATGCAGGTGGCAGGCTCTCTGCAGTGCTGCACAGTTCCACTCGGTGGAGACCAGCCCAGCATGACATGCCCTGTAAGTTAGGATTCCCCGTCTTCAAATCCCACCCCCTATAGCCAAAACACCTGCCCTCTTGGGCTTTAACTTTTGAAAATTGTGCAGCCTATTCCTAAATTATTCTTGGTCATTTAAAACATTTATTGTCTCAAGTCTGAGACCCATGACTTACTTTCTCTTCAAGGAACTAAAACTCTCTGAATGAGAAATTTAAAAAAATATAAAACATTTTTTTCTCTCACTTTTTCAATATGCTGTTTGCAAAATCCCAAATCTCCCCAGCCTAGGTGGTCCCCTCAGAATCCTGGCTATGTTCCTAACATCTTCTAAGGACCAAAAAAACACAGCCAGGCCGAGATAACAGAGATTGTGCAGAACACAAATGAAACCCCCTCGTGTTCACCCTCAGAATTCCAGGACTGTACGTGCGAAATACCGCGCTGGGCATAGTTTCTGAGTTACCTTGTACTGTTTCCAACATGAAAGCAAGGAGTTTCCTACCAGCTGAAAGTCATTTCTAACCATGAGCCATGTAGCGGAAACGTGTTTGGGTTCCAGGTAAGAACAAGGCCAGACACGTGAAAGCGCAGAAATCCATGATTCATCTTTCATCTGTCCTTCTCAGGGGAGAAGCCAGGGTCAGCTCTCAAAATCATCCCTCGTCATCCTGACTGCAGGCGCCCTCAGAGCTGTGTGGTCACTCAGAACCACGCTCCACCCGAGGCAGGGAGTTTGTGCCAGGGCTGTGACGGTCACACTCGTGCCCCTGCCATCCCCTTGTCCTCTGGAACATGGGGCCCACTGCCCACTGGTGGTCCAGCCAGGCCTCCAAGCCGCCCACCCAGGCTGATTCTCCCAGGAGCACCCCCACACCCCCACCTCCCACTGGAACATGCTGGTCCTGTATTGCATCTCGTCTGTGCTTTCCTGAGGTGACAATTAGCCAATCTGGCAAATGTCTAGAGGAAAGCCCACAGCCCCTCCCTGCCGCCCCTCCCAGGTAGCGTCTGTGTGTCATACCTATACTCCTCCTCGGACTTAAATTCCAAACCTGGATTCATCATTTCATCCCGTGGTTATCTTCGGGCTTATCATTCCCATCTCATTATTATCAGGTGGGCCCATGTGTCCACTGGGGCCTTCCATGACAATGCAGCCTGGGACAAACTTGGATAGGAGGGACAGAGCACAGTGGGGACCGGGGTCATGATCGGGAAGCCTCGGGCCTCACCCCACATCCCACCCGCAGGTGTTCATAGGTGTGCAGGTCAGTCTTCTCCAAGGTCACATGCGATTGCACGAGCCCGGTCACATTCTGACGCCTGGGACCCGTGGCGTGGGTGCTGACACACCGGCTCCTGTGCCCATGCAGGGAGGAGTCGTATGTGCGAGATGTTCCACGCTTCCATGGCCAAGTGGACGCGAAGGCTCCCGCACTCTGCCCTTTTCCCTCCCCTTGCACCAACCACCTTACCTGTTCCACCCTCCATTGCGGGAGGGGAGGGGAAGGCTAATTTATTAGTACTGTGCCTCCCATGTTCAGTTCTGATAAACACGGATAAAACCCACAGGGATCTGAGTCCCATGGGTAGGAATGGAGAACTGGTAAGAAACCCATCACTCGGCCAGGCCAAGACGGTGGCCCAGGAACCTATGAGCCGGCATGGCCTTCTCAAAATGTCCCTTGTTATCCTAAAAAACAGAAGTTTGTTTCCTTATGAAGGAAACTATATGATTCCTGCACAATCACAATTAAAAAGCATTTTTAAGGTATGAAGTGATAGCACATAGAAGACATTTGTCCTGCGGACAGCCCCAGACACACATGTATGACAACAGCACACAAACACATGTGCGCACATGGGTTAGCCAGGACTCCTTTGTCTGAAGAAACACACAACATCAGGCCAGAGAGACCCCAGTCCCCTGCCAGGGTCCCCTTGGGGGGCTGCCACACCTCAGTGCACTGGCCAGCCTCATCCCAGCTGGCGGGAGTCTGCACTGTCAGGGGCTGGTGTCCTTACGTGCAGCGGCTCTGGACGGGCAGAGTGCCGATGCAGCCACTTGCCATGTGCAGGAGCAGAGATGGCATCAGAAAGAGATCCTGTGACTCCATGGGTTCCCTAATGTGCCATGTGACAGGTGACCATCAGGCTCCACACCAATGATACCACTGCTCATGACAGAAAGCCTTCTGTGTGGTCCTCTATATCTTATGTTGAGCTATTTGCTTCTGTCCTTGATGACTGTGTTTTAGCCAACTTGAGTCCAGGAAAGTTATTTTTATTCAGGAGACCTCTGGAATAAAGAGCCCATCAATAAATATTTTCCACCTGAGAAATGAGCTCACCCCTTTCACTGGAACAAGAAAATCAGGCTTCCTGCAGCTTGCCCAGATCCTACAGCAGAAAGGGCCTGTGGAAACACTATGAGCTTCTGTGCCTAGTGGTGGCCGCATGCATGATCAGGACTGGCCACCACAGGGGCTCCAACCAAGGACAGCTGCCTGCCTACTGAGGCTGTGACAGGAGGGAGTGTCTGAGGATGGCCGCACTGAACAGCGTCGAGTAGCCTGGTGCCCTGCATGAGTGCTATCTCCTGGAGTCCTGCAACGTGTCCGTCCCAGCAACATAAAGGGCTTGCACAAACCTGCTGGAGAATTTCTTGGTAAGGGCTTAACCATGCAACAGATGCCCACTCCTTCCCCAGAGTGAGGACCAGATGGCTCCCAGGGTCTCTTCCAAGCTTACAAATTCAGGTTCTGAAGAAGAAACAGGGACTTTTCCACACACTGACTGGGACCACCACGGTACCCCAGCCTTAAGTACACGTCCTTCATGAAATCTCCCTCCACAAAGCCATTCAGAATTAAAGCCCATGGCACAAAATGAACAGGGTGGAAGGCTCATTCCCAGCTTGCACGTTGCAAAAGCGTCTGAAACCGTCTCCTTTGGTCATCACAGGCCTGGAGCTTCAGACAGGTTGAAGGGTTTGCTGGATTTATGCTTTACAAACCTGTTTGCAAAACTAAATGACCCCTAGTGGTCCCCTAGACTGGCCATCCTTATCTTCCCAATCTCTGTGCATTGTGTGGCCCAGGGCAGCTCCAGACCTTCTGTCTTGACCTTCACTTACCTCTCATAGCCTCATTGGGCCTGCATTCTAACTGTCGTCTCATGTCTGCCGATGCTCCTTAATTGCATTTCCAGCCCCATCTGTCACCTGCACTCCAGGCTCACCTATCCAATCACATCTCAGGATCCCTACACAGATGTCTGTGGCTCCAAAACTTAACATATTCAAAACCAAACTCTGATCCCCCCACACCGTGATCAATTTCTCTCCCAGGCTTATCTGCGCAGCACGAGGCAACCCAGGTCTAATGCTCAGACCCACACCTTGTGGCATCCTGGACTCTTCCTCCCACCCTGCACCTCAAATCCTATGGTGTTTATCTTCACACACATCTAGACTATGACCACACCTCGCCAACCCCCAGAGCCACCTGCTGTGACCATCACCCTCTCCTAAAACCTCCCCAGGGCTACTTCACCTTGCCCTGTTCTGCATCCCGAGCCAAGCTTCTCAATTAGCAATCAGCTCACAGTGCTCCTTATTCAAAACCCTCCAGCATCACCCATCTATCCCACAGAGCTGAGTCTGCACGTGGCCTCTGCACTCAACCGAAACTGGCCTGTCTGGACTCACCTCCACCCTGCCCTCTGTCCCTCCTCTCCAGCCCCTGAGCCTTCCTGCTGGGCAACCCCCCCCCCCCCAGCACATGCCTGCTTGTGGCCTGTGCACCCACTCTTCCCCTGGGTCACACTGTACCCAGTCACCTGTGCTGCCCACTCCCTGCCTCCCAGATCAGCACAGAGAGCTTCCCTGACCACCCTCTAAGGCAGCACATGGGGACACCACTCAGTCTTCCTGGGGCTCTGCTTTGCCTCCACTGCCTGACCTCCTGTGTCTCTTTACTTCTTGCCCATGTTTCCTGCTAAAAGTTGAGTTCCATGCAGATAGGGACATACTTTGTGCACTGCTAAACCCTCAGCATCTAGAACAGCACCTGGCACATGGTAGAAACTCAACAGGTATTTGCCAGATGGGTGGATAGAAGGATGGGAAGAAAGAAGGAAGTGTGGGTAGATGGAAGGAAGGAAGGAGGGAGGAAAGATCTGCATCTGAACTGGCATCTCAGGAGCAACAGCTAGGTAGTGCTAGGACAGTGCAATGGCAGGAAAGGTTTGAGAGGTCTTGTGAAAGCTGGACAATCTTTACTCCAGACACCCTAGAGAGGATGCCCTGAATCACGGCGATTATGTACACTGACACACTCAGGTGCCCCGAGTCTGAGACAGAGGAACAGCTAGGTGCAGATTGCAGCAGGTCTACAGGCAGCAGTTCAGGGCTGAGTCCGAGATCAGCTCTGGGCATGGAGGTGGACTTTTCTGGTGGCCGGTGCACCATGCACAGGCCTGGCCTATCAGCTTAAGGGCTGGGTTCCAGGGCACACAGGGGCCCGATGCCCCAGGCCAGAAGAAGTAGTAAAAAGAAGACCTGTGTGCCTCAATCCACCATGTGTAAGGTGACCTTGAACTTAGTGGCTGGACTCACAAATTTTTGACCCACCACTTGTGCATTTCAGGTGAAGATTTGTAACCAGTACAGCATTCATGCCATGGAAGGCGTGCACTGCCCAGTCTCACTGCTCACCTGAGGAACTTTGACAAGACATGCAGAACACTTCCGTCTCAACTGTTACACAATCCCACATTAATTGCGAAGCTGAGCAAACCATACAAGCCTCCCAGCTAAGCTCCCACAGATGAACTTGCTGAGAAACAGGGTGAGCTCAGGCCAGCTCCTCACGGGAGTAAAGGCCTTCCTGCTGCCCTCAAGGTTGCAGGAGAAGCAGGTGTAAATGCTTCACATAGAGCCATTCCTAAGAAGCCATGTTAATTCTCCAAAGTCTTGTCTTTGTCCCGACACCTCAGCAGTACCCCCCAGAGAGCAGTTTGATTTAGTCCCACCCTCCTGTTGATTTACCTCATGAGGAGCAGCGTCTGCCCTCAAACCTTAAACTTACAGGAAAGCTCACTGCTGCTTGCTTATAATTTTTTGGGATCCAATTTGCTGTATGAAGAGAATAGTCGCCTCAAAACTGGGAGGAACACGTCAAAGGCCATGCTCTATGCACCCTAATCTGTCATAGGAATGAAGACAAGGCACAGACACTTGCAGAACCAGTCTATTCCCAAAGGTTCTTCAAGACACAGTGCTCTCAAGTCAATTCATAAAAACATCTAGTCAGGTTGAAATGTGCTTGTGGGATGACCCGGCAATTCTACTTTAATTGTTGACCCTGGAGAAAGTCTCACTTAGATGCATAGGAAGCCCAATAAAGAATATTCAGTGCAGAAATGTTAGAAAGAATGAAAAACTAGAAACAATCCAAATGTCCACTAGTAGAATGGAGCAACACAGTGGTCTGTTCTAAGGTGGAGTTCTACACGACAGTTCAAATGAATGGGGCAAGGGAGAAACGAGAGGGGAGGAAGGAGAGAGAGATCCCAGCCACGATGGCTTTTCACAACCTGGTGCTGGATGCGTGAAACAACCTGCAGCATGACAGGGCATATACCCACGTATGTTGCTTAAGGGTTTATAAAACCATTGCAGCAGTTGGCTTTGGGGAGGGAAGAGACAACTCAGAGGAAAGTCAGTTCCTTCTGAAATGTTTTTCATTATCTTTAATTGCTGACTTTACATAACGGTATACTTTGCAGTATTTTTAAATTTATCAAAAAGGTGGTTTTTACTATTTTTAACAAGCAGGGATTACCAGACTTATAAAATTCATGCTGCTAAGACGTGGTTTTGCTAAAGCTTGTTAAACAAACACCATTTTTTTGTTGCTTTGACCACATCTGCAGAGGTTGAAGATGTACTAACAGAGGAAAACGTATCCACCTTGGATATTTTTTACTGGTTATTTTTTTAACTAGTTTTAGCATATCAATAATGTGTGAAAATAGTTTGCAAACTGCCCCTGGCTCTTCTATCCAATGTGTTCCAAGTGCAGTTGGGGGAAAGTGAGCTGAAGATGGTCCCAGAGAAGCTTTATCAAGACAGAGAGGAGGGGTTGTGGGCGATCACCCATAGGTGGAATTCCACCCTTCCCCACATCCTGTCTTGTTTTCTCCACTCTCCAAGTGCAGTTGGGGGAAAGTGAGCTGAAGATGGTCCCAGAGAAGCTTTATCAAGACAGAGAGGAGGGGTCGTGGGCGATCACCCATAGGTGGAATTCCACCCTTCCCCACATCCTGTCTTGTTTTCTCCACTCAGAGAAATTAATTAATTTATCCATTAATTCTTGGTGAGGGTACCTTGAGCTATGCCAGCCTATGGAATTACATTTTTTTTCCTTTTTGTCTTTTTTACTGACCGGCAACGGGATCGCAAACCTCGGTGTTGCGCCTGCACCGCACTCAGCCAGTGAGCGGGAACCAGTCTCCACATGGGATCCGAACCCTCAGCGGGAGCACTCCCGTGCTA
>NW_007730671.1:147343-174962 GCF_000696425.1 Galeopterus variegatus
CTGAGTCCCCTCCCTTGAGTTTAGGCAAGAGGGCAACTGCTTCGATAATGGGTGTGGGACAGGGGACACTGTGTCCACTCCACAGCCAGGTTAGGAAAGGCCTTATGGCTCTTCTGGTCCTTCTAGATATTCCATGCTACCTGAGGGGGAGCGGCTGCCACGGGACACATCCAGTGTCCTGAGACTGTCATGCTGGGGAGGCCACATGTGGGTACTCCGTGAGCCCCCACAGGGTCCCCAGCTACCAGCCACTAGTGTCCTGTGAGGTCCATGTGTGCACCCACCGACTGTAGCTCCAGAGACAGCAGCCCCAGCCAAGACCACGAGACCACAGCAAGAACTGCTCAGCCACGCCCACCCAACCCTGACCCCTGAGGTCAAAAGTCACATGACGTGGCCATTTTAAGCCACTAAGTTTTGGGGTAATTTGTTATGCAGTAATAGGAACCGAGCACACAACATCACATCTTCACCTTGGAGGAGAGAAATTTACCTTCCTCCTAAGACCACTGATGTCTCATTTTTTTCCCATTCTGTGCTGGTCTGTTTTCGGTTTTGGTCTGAGCAGAGAGGAGCATCCCAACAAAGCTTCAGACTCAGGTCCCCCGAGCCCTCTGCCCCTGTCTGCCTTTGTCCTCTCACAGTGGAAGCCTCCCTTTGGCCACCCACGTTCCTGTCTTCAGCCCTTTATTTGTTCATTCATGCCGCAAAGTCTAGTGGCCCTCCTCTACACACCAGGGACTGCATCAAGCACTAGGACACAAGACGAGTAACGCTGGCCCCTATCTTTCAGGATCTCATAGTCTCGTGGAGAAAAGATAGACGCGAACAACTTCTAGATTTGTATTTCCAGTGAGACCACGCCCTGCACTGCCGATGTGCATCTCCCACCACCCCCACGGAAGCCTCCACCTGGATGTCCCTCAGGCACTCAGACTCACGGTGTGCAGAAGCAACCCAAGCCTCTCGCTTCCCACCGCACTCCTCTCACAGGCTTTCCCATCCTTAGGACACTCTGGCCACAAAACCTGGAGGGACACTGTCCGCCCGGCCCCCATCACTTATTCTCACATCTCATGTCTGATCCATCAGGAAGCCCACAGGTCCATCTGTGACAGTCAATGTTAAGTGTTAAGGGTGCCCAGATATTTAGTCAAACCTTATTCTGTGCATGTGTCTGGGAGGGTGTTTCCAGAGGAGATATTAGCATGTGGGTCAGTGAGCTGAGTGCAGCTGCCGGCCCTCCCCAGTGTGGAGGGGTCTCGTCTGACGACTTCAAGACCTGAGTGAGGCAAAAAGGCTGAGCAAGAGGGAACGTGGCCTGCCTGTGCTGGGACATCAGTCTTCTCCTGCTCGCAAACTAGAAACTACACCATCACCTCTCCTGGGTCTCCAGCCTGCAGATCTTGGGACTTCTCAGCCTCCATATGTACAGGAGCTGATTCCTTACAATAAATATTTAAATCCTGTTGGTTCTGTTTCTCAGGAGAATTTTGACCAACACCACCTTCAAAATGCACCCAGAAGGTGAAGTTTTTGCATCAACCCCCTAACTGGTCTCCCTGTATCCCACCCATCCCTGCTCTTAACAATCCATTTCAACAGAGCAGCCAAATCAGTTCTCTCAAACCATAAATCAGGGGCTGGCTCTAACCCTCCCACCCTCTCCATTTCACTCCAATGGCCCAAACCTCCAGCCTCTCCGTCCAGACTCCAGACTCACTGAATTCTTCTGCTACTGCCCTCACTCTGTCCTCAGGACAGCTTTCAACACGAGCTGTCTGACTGTGCAAATTCACTGACCTCAGGGATCTCTGAGTTTCTCACCTGTGGAAAAGGAGTAACAACGCCTCTCTCTCCCAGCACGACTTTGAATGCAACACAAAATTCGGGTACACAGTAAGGGCTTAAAAAATTAACTCTGCATTATTACATAGCCCACCTAGTTACCCAAAGAATGCTCAATGCACCTACGATGTGGACTTTAAGTACTAATTATGTTTACATTCAGTGCCAGCAAAGGCACATGAGTTGGACATTGAAACAATGTGGGTTTGGAGGAAGCTCGGCATTATGTTTTCACTCTTACTGGAGGTTCTCATCCAGGGAAACACGTGCTCCTGATGATCTACTGGGCATCTGCATGTTCCCGGCTACAGGGCTGGTGCTTTGCATACCCTGTGTTCTGAGTGGCTATGGAGGTTTCACAGAAAAGGAAAGCCAGGCCCTGTGAGGCCCCGAGGGCTGCCCGGGATTGCAGTGCCTGGACTCACAGGCAGCAGGCCTTCTGTGGTACCTGCATGTGATGAGCCTCTAACCCGGGGGTACCCTGAGGCCTGTCACACAAAGAATCACTGCCCCACTCAACAGCCACTGAAGCTCAGCTGGGCTCAGTCCAGCTCCTGTGTTTCCATTTCCTGGTCTGGTTCCAGCTAGTAATTGTGCAGCAAGACTCACATTTTCATGGGAAATTTCTACTTTCTTCACACTATACACCTACCCTGTAATAAAAGTCTTCTGGGGGAAAAATCATGAAAGTCAGCAACATGTCTACCTTTGGGAACAGGTAGCAGGCAACCTCTGGGTCTCCCCAGATACCTCCCACAAAGAATTTCCTATGACTTCATGACATTTCATCAGCCAGATGGGGGATCCATCTCATCTCTTCCTGGCATGGCCATGCAAGCTCAAGGACAAGGCGAAGACCAGTCCTTCACAGGACTTCAGTCACCCTGCACATATCAGGTGTATGTATTTTCTGGGTGGTAGAGGACTTTGAATCAAAAGCTGGTGGAACTATAGAGCTGATAGGAGAGATCTCAGAGAACACCCATGTGAGCTCTCTTTTACAGGTGGGTAAACAGAGATGCTTCACTCACCCAACTCACACTGCTGGCCGGGCGGGAGCGAGGCCCAACCCCCCACAGCCAAGGGCTGTTCCCACGGCCTCACAGAGAAGTTCTTAAGGGGGATAAAACCTTAAGTTCACATATATGTAAACACAACGTAGGCACATGAATTAACACACCATAATAGTATATATAAATTAAACATGTGTATCTAGCAGTCTGCACATCCTGCGGCAGGCAGGGTTGGGCTAGGAACCACCAGGCTCCAGGAGTTCCTGTGTCCCCAGCTCCATGCTCTTCCAGGCACTCCATCCTTTGTGCCTCTGACTTCACACCTGTCTTTGGAGCCCTCCCCTCAAGGGCTTTGGCGATCGCAGCACAGGGTCAACTGGTGCCCTGTAGCTGCAAGGGCAGCAGGAGACTTCGACGGGCAGGGTCAGGAGCCCTGGGCAAGCAGTCCTCACAGTGCAGGTGCAGAGTGGGCCACGTGCAGCTGGGGAACACTCAGCAGGGGGAGGGAGTCACCTCCAGAAACAGCCCAGATTTTTCACAATCCCCCCCAGATCGTCACACGTGCAAGTGTGTGACGTGACATCTGAGGAGCCGAGTGTCAGACTCACCTCGAGGGCCTGCCTCTGAAACCTTCCACACTGCACCAAAAGCAAAACAGCCCCTGGTGAACCATTCTCACTGCTCCTTAAAAATTCAGGAGCCAAGATATTCTGTGATTTCATAGTGTAACTGATATATCACCGGCTTCGGAGGATGAGAAATGACATACAAGTTGAATGTCATAATCGAGCTAAGCTGCTTTCCGGGACCGTCCGCTCGAGGGCCTGCCTCTGAAACCTTCCACACTGCACCAAAAGCAAAACAGCCCCTGGTGAACCGTTCTCACTGCTCTTTAAAAATTCAGGAGCCAAGATATTCTGTGATTTCATAGTGTAACTGATATATCACCGGCTTCGGAGGATGAGAAGTGACACACAAGTTGAATGTCATAATCGAGCTAAGCTGCTTTCCGGGACCGTCCGTGCCCACCCTGCACTGTGTGTGCAGCCCAGATATCGCCGGTAACAGTGGGCAGACACGAGACCAAACGCCCTCAGCTGGAGTGGCTGTGCTGGCAACCTCAGAGGGATGCTCCTCAGCATGAGATAGGTGCCCTCAGGGACACTTTAAATGCAGACTCCTGGATTTACAGAATGCGAATCTCTAGAAGCAGAATGAGCTGGAGTGGCTGTGCTGGCAACCTCAGAGGGATGCTCCTCAGCATGAGATAGGTGCCCTCGGGGACACTTTAAATGCAGACTCCTGGATTTACAGAATGCGAATCTCTAGAAGCAGAATTTTTTTTTGTTTGTTTTTTTTTAAACAAGTCTACCAGGTGACCTTCATGCACAAAAGTGAGAAAACCCTGCTTTCAGGAAATGTCTTTATCAACAGACTGAGCTCAGCCTCACCTCCTCTCACAAGCAAAGCAAGAGGGAAGTAGTGAATATTTGCTGAGCACCTACTATGTGTCAGGCAACATGCATTACTTCATTTAGTGTCCAAATCCACTTTGCAAGGGGTCATTTCATCCCCATTTCACACAAAATAAGCTGAGGCTTATGGGCAGCAGTGGTAAATGTTTAACCACCAGCTCTGACCCCTGATTTGTGGTGTTTACCCATCTCGGTGGTGTGATGCTCCCCAGCCTAGCCGATATCAAGGTACCACCGTGGTGTCACTGACCAGGGCCAGGAGAGGTGTGGGGCAGGAAGGATGGTGCAGCATTTCTCCATCCAGAGTGCAGACAGCAGTCAAACACAGCACATAACTAGGAGGTGAGGAGCAGAAACGTTTAGTGTCTTTGTTTTTAATATAATTTATTGCAACTGCAAATTTATGTAACTTGTTATTTTATGTAGCAAATATACACGAGTATGTATACTTGTAAATTTATGTAATCTGATTTTTAATATGACCATGTTTAACAACTGGCTCACAAGATTCCTGGATGTTTGACAATGGGCTCTCTGGAGCCCACAGGCACGGTGGCCAGGCCAGCCCCGGGGACAGGCTTACAAAACTCGTCTGAGGTCACATGGGTAGAAGCTTGAGGGCCTGGGGTGTAAACTCGGGTCTGTCTGATTCTGCTTTACGTTCTGTCCCTGCCCTTCACTACCTCCACACTTACCAGAATGTCAGATCTAGTGAAAATATTAAAGATAAATAATCTAGTCAAACTTTATGTAACAAATGAGGAAACATAGACCAACAGAAATAAAGTGCCTTGTAAAGTCACAGAGTTAGCTCAGAACAGAGCCAGGACTGGCCAGTCTCCTACCTCCTGGGCCACTCCCCACCTAAGATTAGAGATAAGATTCAGCCAGGGAAGAAAGTCAAAGTGAACATTGTGACAGGTAGTATGACCAGCTGAGGGTCAGTGCAGTGTTCAGATTACACAAGTTACTTATTCCAAGGACTTGGACAAAATAGCCGCAGTGACCACCGCCACAGCAAATAACGCCAGGCCTCCTTAACGCCGCAGAGTTAAAGCTCTCTTGTACCCGTGCTCCTTCTCCAAACTCAAAAAGGTCTGTGACCATCCCCACATGAGAACCAGATCACGACCAGAGAGACCAGCTGCCTTGTCAACGTGGTCGATTTGGGTTGGACCTTACGTGTGTACAGCTCTGTTGGAGATCTGTAGAGATTCCTCCTGGTCTGTCTGTGGTCACAAACCCTGCACCTCCTTCGAGTCGGCTGTCCCATGCTAAGCAGCATGCCAATCAGATACATGTGGAAGCTGGGACGCTTTTGTGGGCTTGTGTTCAAGACACTGGACCTCCCCAGAAAATGACCAGCTCTGGAGTTGAGCAGAATCCTGCCCTGGACAGCATCCAAAAGGCTCTCACTGTCAACTCCAGAGAGGTGGTCCAGTAAGGTGCGATGCCAAACGAGGTCCTGTGGGATGGCCCCAGAAGACCCTGTGATGCTCAGTCTCCAGCACACATCAGCCCTTGGACTGAGGGGACATCTTGAACAACTGCAAAATAAAATTGTCTATTGGTAGGGGAAAAAGAGTTGGCCAAAAATCAACATAAAACAGCATGGTGATGCTGTATTATGCCGCACTTAAGATACAAAATACCTCTGAAATGGAGACCAGGCCATCAGCACCCCAAGAATACTGAGAAATAAGTAGTATCTGCAAGCCATCTCCCCCTGAAGAGGGGCTTTTAAGTATGTGGCCAGAGATATATATTCAAGCCCCACCAACGCAAATCTGCACCTAAACCAGGTGTGTGAGCAGCTGTCTTAAGACAACACCTCAGTCTTCAGGGGGTCTGTGGGCACGATGAGGAGAGACAAGCGGGCTCCACAGTGTGACCCACACTCAGAGGCCGCAGCCATCTGAGAAACCTCCCATTGCTAGGCTCACATGAACTTTTCTACAGAGAGGAACTTGCCTCTGCTGTGGACTGTGTTGGTTCACTCAACGGCTTCATTTCTTAACCTGAACTAATAAGGGGCACTCCTACTTATGCAGTCGTCTCCTGGGAAGTTTATTAGCTTGAACTGTGTCCATTTAAATCATTTGCCTTGAGGTTCATCAGCTCTGGGGGAGGTGAAAGACTTAGAATTGCTGGCAAGAGTCCTGGGCTGTGGTCACCTGCAAGGAGCTGCCCAGACCTACACCTGTCCCAGCTGTCTCTTCGGTGCCCAGATCAGTGCAGCCCCCTAAACAAAGTGCCAAACAAATCAACAGGTGTCCTGAAACACAAGGAACCCAGCACAGAGCCGGCGTGCCCGTGAACGAGGCATGCAGACCATGAACGAGGTGTGCTGTGGCCAGCAGGGACACCGAGCTCCAGAGCACCTCTGGGATGGGCGATGCAGAGAGCACAGTGCCCTCCCATCTCTCCGGAAGTGCGACTGTGAGCAAGTTACTTTTCCACATTGTACCTCAACTTCTGCATCCATAAAATGGGGATTATAATAGAGCCCCCAATAGAGTCGCTGAGAGAACAAAATGAGACAGAGTATAAGCCTCTTAGTACAGCGCCCCCCCCCAAAAAAAAATTCCCCTTTCTTGTCTATGAAATCGTGAGAACTATCAAACTGCCCCGAAGACTGGTGGTCAGGCTCGTCGGTGGGGTAGGCAGCTGGAGACCGAGGAGCAGTGAACACTAACGGTGAGCATCACCCGCACACACACACGTGTGACAGGCATCAGTTCACAAGTGGGTGTCCTCCCCCAAATCATAGAGGACTGTGACTCAAAATGAGAGACAGAGCGTGGGATAGGGAGCAAAGAGAACATTGAATAAATGGGACAAAACAGGAAAACGAGGGCCTGAGAATGTTCCGCACGCCCTCCGTGTGCTTGGGAAGCCCCGTGCCCACCCTCCCCTTTCCGTGTCACCCCTTTGGTCTGCAGTCCTGGCTACATTCCAGTGTTTGTTAGTCCCTGGCCCAAAGACTTGCCCCAGGGAGAGGAGCCCACACACTCCTGGTCACCTCTGTGCTGTGTTGCCCCAAACTCAAATAGCAGCCAACATAAACAGTGCCACCCATCTTCCTGTGGAACCTTAGGCTGAGACCCAGAAACAGTCAGCACAGTTACATTGTGAGCACATTGTAATTCGCATTTGCCAGCCACCACGGAGAGCATGGACAGGAGGACCTGGGTTACAGCCACGTGGGGGGTCTCGATGGCTCTGCCTGTCCCCTGTTGTAGAACCTCCATAGTGTCTTCAGATCTGTGTGTGCCACAGCCCAGCCATCTCTCTGTCCCTGTGCCATCCCTGCACCCCCGTGCCATCTCACATGAGCTCACAGACACTGTGGTCACCGGGCAGTTCGCTCCAACTCCAGTCTTGGGGAGAATCATTCCAGAAACCCGTCATGACAGCGGGGCTGCTCTCCCCTGTCAGAAGGCGGGCAGCCTCTTTGGGGGCATTCGCCCCTGGGCAGGAGACCTCAGGACTGTCCTTGAACAACACTGTAGGGCTTCAAGTCCCTTCTCCTGAATCTCATATAAACCAGTGCCCAGCAATCCACCCCACATCAGCCAGGATTCACCCAAACCCTCAGAACAGCAGCACCCAGGAGCTCAAAGGGACCCCTCTACTCATGTACACTTGGGGCAAGGCCGAGAGGACAGAAAGATGAGGGAGGTGGGAGTCGATATTAGCCTTCTGGCTCTCCCTGAGCTCTTAAGATTATTGGTTAAAATGATCATAATTAGAGTGGGGTAAGCCCACAATAATTTTGCAAATGCTATAAAGGTCTGAGGTGTCAGTCAACAGAATATATTTTTGGGTACACATATTGGATTCTGTAGGAAAACATACTAATGGAAGGAAGTTCAAATCCACTTTCTGGGGTCATTTATGTCCATCCTATAAGCCTGTGCCCGAGTGGCCCCTGTGTTGCTACTGAAGAACACGGCATGGGCGGCTTCTGCCCTGGGCCTCCGTGCAGGGGACTCCTGAGTGTCTGAGAAGTACACGTCCAGAAAGACTCCCCAGAGCACAGATCACAAACACCCCGCGATAAGGTCACCTGCCCCCCTGCTCCTCACGTGCCAGGAACATTCCGTGGTGTCTCTGAGATTGTACTCTGCTGTCTTCAGGCAGTGAGGCAGAAGTTTCACAAACAGTCGGCGACAGTACGTGGACATCGTTGCTTCCACACCTGAGATGCTCATCAACCTGACATGTGTGTGCCCGATGACACACTCTAGAGCACTCAGAGAAGCCCTCATCCTCACGCTGGTGCCACAGCCTGTCTCCAGGACTGTGTCTTTGTCTCCATGACACGTAAATGCTGTGCACACAGTCAGCAGAATTCAGGTGACGCACCGCTCTCTGCAGATCCGCCGGACACCCATCCGCCGTTCTCAGCTAGCAGAATGACAGCAAGATCAAAGAGCTGTATCATATTCAGAAGATTCAGCGCAGAGTCAGGACGCACGCATCTTCTTCAGTGCTCCTAAGCACTGCGAGGGCAGGAGGCAGGGAGGGAGCCTGACACTGGCGCATCCGATAATCAGCAAAGACCTGGTCGCAGCACTTTATAAAAGTCCCTTTGCCAAAGCCGCTGAGCACAGCACTCAGGTGACAGCTGGGTTGGCGAGAAGCCCTCCTGTCAACGAGTGGCACCACTGCTCACCAAAGAGTCCTGATCCATGTCCCGAATGGGTGCGCAGTGTCCCAGGACGGGAGTGGCCCACACTGCAAAGCATCAGGACACCTGCAACACTCCATCCAGCCCCCGGCAGCTGCACCCAGCTCTGCTGCTGCTGTAGCAAAGCAGCATGCACTTACTGTCTGTGGTTCCGGGGACCAGAAATCCAGATCATTTCAGTGCGTGTCAAGGTGACAGAGGGCTGTGCTCCTGCTCCAGACTCTGGGGGATCTATCATCCTCGCCCTTTCCAGCTTCCCAAGATGGCCCAGGTTCCTGGGGGAGCCACCCTGCTTGTGCTGGCCCAGCTTCCACAGCCACCTCCTCCCTGGCTCTGCCTGTCCTGCTCCCTCTCACCTACATACACCTGTGAGCACATGGGACCCACCTGGACAGTTCAGGACCATCTCCCCAACTGGAGATCTTAACCACACATTCAAGAGCCTGCTGCATGTGAGAAGACATATCCACAGTTCCAGGATTAGGATGTGGACGTCTTGAGGGACATTATTCTGCCCACCCCCTCCCTAGGCATCTAGAAGATGGGCATCTAGAAGACTTGACAGCCACCAGTGCCCATTCCTGCCACAGGAGAGCAGAACCACGCTGCCCCCATCTCAGGCCTAAACCGTGTCCGGCCTGTTCCTGCACAAACTTGTCCCATAGTCCTTGGTCTGCTCCTCCCCCAGACCTGCTCTTGATACTTCACTCCATTGTCGTGACTACAGTTCGGGGCCCTCCGTAGGATTTCAGAGATGCCCACTGCACCACTCAAGGCCGCAAAGGTGAACATCGCTTCCATCTGACCAGAGCTTTGTAAGCCCTTCCTGCCTCTTGACAGTTTTCCCGAGTTCCTTAAGTAGGACCCAGGGCAACCTGCTTGTAAAAACCCTAGCACCCTCAAAGGTAGTGGTTTTCAAAATTATTTTAGAGGAAGAATCTCCTTTTAAAAACAAAAACTCAAACAGAGCTCTGATGTATGAAATAGACCAAAGTGCTGTGGACCTAGCTGAGGTGGGGAGAAGGCCTGGGCGATCCTCGCTGTGTCCCCTGCCCCAGAGGGTCCCGGGCACTGTTGGTGAGGCCCAGGCTCTGTGGAATGAGACTGGAAGAACCGTTCCAAAGGATTCCATCTTTATGAGGAATAGATCATAGCTTGATACAACCACTGCACACACTCACTGGGGAGCTAGAACCTGCCCACAATTAAACAACACCTGACCCGCAGCACCTTAGGCCCAGTTCCACAGGGACATCTACTGGAAGGGCGGGCTCAAGCCCAACTATTCAGTAAGGCAGTGGGCACCACGTGCTCTCTGAGCAGGGCTTCATACCCCCCAGCATCAACCACGTGTGGGGCACGCAGGGACACCACCTGCTGGAGGTTGTGCCCCGCTAGGACTGTGGGCTCTGGGTTCGAGTCCCAGCTCAGACACATCTTAACTACAAGTCTGCACGCATTGCTCAGTCTCACTATGCCGCAATTTCTTCATCTGTGAAATGTGGATTATGATGAAAACTGAATAACAAGATATGCCTGTAAACTGTAAGCAGTCAGTGTGAATTCACTAAATATAAGTAATTTTTCTTCCTCAGTACTAGTGGCCGCGCTGCCTGGTGGCAGCATCGCATACCAGTGGGCGAGTCCTGCCTCTAATGGACCAGGTACGTCAGCTCCGCTGAAGGTGTGGGTGGCCGCCTCCCAGAGCCATCAAAGTCTATGATCGATTTCATGAAACTTGATGGAATTGTTTCTCCAGTAAGCCAGTTGTAAGACGTCGACATGATCTGCCTCTTAAAGACACCTTTTTGGGGACATTGCTCTTCACTTTCAGGAATGACTCGTGAGATTATCGCGACCACAGCATGTCTCTGACTGTCAGCATGAAGGTGTTGACTGGAAATGATGTTTTGTGGCCAGAATTGACTCTGTTTAATCAAAGAATGCAAAAGAGTGTTGTCAGTGACAAGTTACTCTGCAAACAAATTAACAGCTTTTTTATTTTAAAGAGGTAAGCAAACCTAGAGCTAAAAGTCCTTTGTTTGTAAGACCACTCCAGAAAAATAATCTGTGGATAGTGGTGGATTCCTCAAGGAACTCACAGCTGCAATTCAGTCCTCTGAGGAAATGGTGGCAGCTATAAACATGTCACTGGCAACATTTGACAGAAGCTGTTATGCCTGACGATCCGTCTACATTCCTCCCAGCTGGGTTTAAAGAATTTTTGAAGAAGGCTCCTTTTTGACCTGTCATAGTCAAACCTCACCACCTTCAAGCAAATAGTCAACCACTAAGTTGCCCCAAAGTGAGTAGAATAATCGTGATCAGAAGTCACCAGGTCTCTCAGTGCTCACACGGGGCAGCCGTGGAGGGGGGTGTATCAGCAGGAATTCTAAAGCCCTTCAATCTCAATTGATCACCCTCTCTCCACAACCACCACGGAAAACCATTATTTATTTTCATTGACTAGGTCATACAAGCACATGGTGTCTAATGATGCCAATAGATCTAAGTGAAAAGTAAGTTTCTTCCCCACCACCAGAACCCTCCCTGGAAGTTACCACTGCTTCCAGTTTATCCAGAACACTTCCAGGAATGTGCACAAAAGGTTGTTTAAGGTTTTCTCAACTGAAATAGTTAGCATATTATACCATGTGTTTTTTGCTATTCTGTTTTCTTGGGAATATTTCCATATGAATGCATGTAGAACTACTTTGTATTTTTAACAGCTACCAAGAGTATTCCATGGGATGGACGAACCATGTATTATTTATCTAGTCCTAGCTTCATGGACATTTACACTGTCTTAACCTTTTGCTATTAAAAACAATGATGCAATAAATATCCATGTACACCATTCCACACATGTTTAAATATGTGTATGTGGTAAGCTCCTGTGAGTAGACTGGCTGGGTCAAAGAATACGTAAGTTTGTAATTTTGTTAGACATTACCAAATTGCTTTCCATAGACATTGTACCAATTGGCACCAGAACTAGTAATGAATGAGCCTGCCTGTTTCTCCACCGTTATGCCATACCATTTTGTTACCAAATTGTTGGTCTTTGCGTATCTAATAATAGATGAAAAAAACTTGGTATAATTTGAATGCATTTCTCTAGTTATGTGTGAGGTTGAGTGTCTTTTAATATGTTTAAAATCCATTTGTATTTCCTTACCTGTAAGGAACATTGTTCTATTGGGTTGCTAAAGATTTTTAATTTATTTGTAGGTGATCATCACATATAAAGTTAGCCCTGTGTCTGTAAATGAATTGCAAACATTTTCCCCAACTTGTCATTTGTCTTATAATTCTGTTGTATATGATTTTTGTCATTAAAAATTGCTCCATTTTAATGTAGTTCAATTACTTAATATTTTCTTTGATATCTTCTAGGTTTGGTTTCATACTTAGAAAGACCTTCTCTATCCCGAATTCAGGGGGGAAATGTACTGATTTTATGTTGAATAATTTTACAGTTTTGTATTTGTAATTTAAATATTTGGTTCATTTGATATTTATTTTGGTGGAAAGTATGAGGTAGGGGTCCCATTTTATTTATTTATTTTTAAAAGAGTGCTATCCAGTGTCCCAATATCATTTACTGAGTAGTTCATCTTTCCTAATTTGAAATTCCACCTTTATCATATAACAAATTACGGTGTTGTTGAGACTATTTCTGGACTCTCTCCTCTGTGCCATTGACAATGTCTGTCTATTCACAGACTGGTACCCCACCAGTACCATGTAGCATCATAGTTTAAAATCTGATAGTGCTAGAGCACACTTATTTTTCCATATTTTTGTTAATTTTTCAATATAACTTTGAAATCCCCAACATATTCTGTTGGGATTGTAACTGATCTTGCTAAATTTATAGGTTAGTTTGTAGGTTAGTTCATTCCTTTATGATAATGAGTCTCCCAAAGGAGGTATGCTTTCTCGTTTGTCCAGTTCTTCTTCTATATCCCACAGTATGTTTTAAATGTTGAAACAGATAGGCCTTGCGTATTTTAACTTTATTGCTTGGTTATTTTTGTCTTAACAGTTGGAATTGCAAACGGGGTCTTTAATCATTCAAACTGGATATTTTTGGCATATATGAATGATATTAATTTTTATATATTTTCTACACAGCCACCTCACAAAATTCTTATTTGCAATAGCTTTCCAATTTGTTCTCTTGGATTTCTCAAATAAGTAACTGTTTTTCTGAAAACAATGACAATCGTAAGTCTTTCTGGTTTCCAGGACTCATTTCCTCTTCTCATCTCACTGTACTTGCTGTTTCTCCAGCAGAGCATAAAATAAAGTGATGGTGATGGATGCCCTGGATTGTTTTTTTTCCCTCCTTTATGGGAATGAGTCCAGCATTTTACCATTACACGTGATGCCACCTTTGAGTTGAAACATAGGTGTCCTAACACTAAGGAAATATGTATCTGATCCTGTAATAAAAGAAATAGAATCATAAAAGAGTTGTTTAATCATGTACAAATGTTGAATATTAACAAGTGCCGTTTCAACATCTATGGAGATTTTATTAATATAATGAACAAATATTAACAAATATCTTCATATAGAACTCCCAAAATTGATTTTGGGATTCCTGAAATGAATACCTGTTGATTAAGTTATGTTATTATTTTAATATGTTACCAGATTCTGTTTAATATTTTGCTTATGATATTTGTTGCTTTTTTATGTTAGATTTGGTCTTCAGTTCTGGGGGTTTTTTTCTGCTATGTCTGTCTGGTATTTGATTTCAATGATGGCTCTATCAAAAGAATTTGAAAGTACCTTCTATTTCCACACTACGATACAATTTAAATAGCATTGCCAATGTCTATTACTTAAAGGTTTAATAAAATTTACCATGAAAGCATGCCTGGTATATCTGCTCTATTTCTCTATGTTTTGGCTATTAATTGGTCTATTTATCTTTCCTATATTTTCTCAAATCAGTGTTGGCAATTCATGTTTTCCAAAAAACTCAACTATCTCATTCAGACTATCAAACCGATTTGCATAGTGTTGAGCAGAATCTCTCTTGAGTCTTTGAATGTTCTCTCCATGACATGTATGTATGTCCATCTCCTCTGGACAGGAGCCCATGGGGGAAGTAGGAAGAGATAGAACAGGTCATCATTTCACATTTTTATTTTTCCTCCAAAAGAGCTACCTTTGAATTTGTTTTATTTTTTTGCTTCAAAATGCACTTATTTCCACTGTTGTCTTTAACTTTTTCCTTTTGATTTCCTAAGGTTTATTTAATTGTTAATTTTTTTAACTTTTTATGTTGAGTACTTTTTTAATTTTTATTTATTAGTAAGATACTATTTAAAGTTATGAATTTTCCTCTGGGACTGTTGTAGCTATATCTCATTAGCATTAGCATACAATTTTTTGAGGGGGGAGCATAGTTGATTGTACATATCTGTGGAGTATAGCACTGAATATCAATACATGTGTGCAGTATGTGATGCTCAAATCAGGATAATTAGTATATTCAACATTAAACAATGTAATCAGTTTTCATGGCCCTTTACCAATTCTTCCCTTATCCCTCTTCCCCTCCCCCTTTCCCACCTCTGGTGACCTCAGTTCTGTTCTCTTCTTTTGAAAACTTAATGAACATACAACTTTTTAAATTATGATTTATTTTATTTCTGAGAAATTCTGAGATTTCAGTTTTCATTCCCTTTTATAACCAAGTTATTTCATTTAAAATTTGCAAGTAATGAGGCTTCTATTTATTTATCTGTTTTATGATTTTGTGGTTAATTATTTTGCATTATAATCAGCAAATGTATTCTGAACTATTTCCTTTTTTTATTTGAGATTTTTATCTGTAGTTAGTTTTCTTATATGACAGTTTAGTTATCACTGATATAAGGAAGTTGTATTCCTATTTTCAGATCAAAGTGTTAGATGCATATCAATTATATCTACCTTAATATAATTTATTTAAATCAGTTACACCCATATTTTGTTTTCATGATCTTGATTTGTCTGGGGTTGGAAAGACTAGAAATAACATCTCCCCCCCATGAATTTCTACATATTCCTCCTTATGTTTTCTGTCATTTTTATTTTCTGAATGTTGATGGACATCATATGATACATAGATATTCAAAAATTAGAAGATATTTTTATTACAATCTTTATTATACAGTTTCATTCTCTGTCTCCTTTGATTCTTTTTTCCTGAAGTCAGTCTTTCCTGATATTAAAATATTACTCTGTATTCTCTTCTTTGCATCTATTTGCTTGCTGGCCATTGCATGTATTCTTGATTTCAGCTTTTCTGAGTCACTTTGTTCCAAGTGTACACACCATATGACTGGGTTTTGCTTTGTGGCTTAAGGGCAAAAAGACATTCTTGCTCTTTTGATAGGTTAGTTTAATCCAACTACAAACATGGGTGTAGAAGACGTGCGTAGTCTTACTCCCATCATCATACTCTATGGCTTGCTTTCTGTTTTTACTGCCCGTTTTCTTTTACTATATGTTCTTGTGTTTAGTTTTCGTGACATGTTTCCACACACAGAGAGAATCACATTTTAGTTTTAGCTGTTACTTATATAATGTACTCATTTATTTCTTTTAGGGAGTTTTTAATGGACTCATGCAACAAGCAAGGATGAAATTAGGGCATTTCTGCTCTTCCCTGTCCCTCTTAACCATCTTGACCCAATTCTAGTTGACTGCACCTTGTTTCTCAGTGCTGAGTTCATTACTTTGAACTGGAGTCCCCATGTGCCCGTGTGCGTGCTGTCACCCCTCAACCGGTGCTGATTACAGACTACAGCATATTCAAACATACCTCGCTTTTACTTGTTTGTTTTCATACCCCAGACTGTAAAAACTACAGAATCAGTGTGTTGGTATTACTTTTCATCTTCTCTTTCCCCAGAAGGGGGAAATTCCCCAAATTTTGCTAGATGATTTCTGCACTTTTAGGTTCTGTTCTGTACCCAGCATTCCCATATCTCTTTTATCTTTCAGTCAGATGAATTCAGTGTTCACTGCCTGTCTCTTGCCATAGTGTTTTCATTGTTCTCTCTGTTGGCTACAATTCACCACAGCTATCTTTAAAATGGATCATGAGAACTGTATTACTTGAGTTATCACGATTTTAAAATATTTGTCTATTGCCTTTATACTTGAATATTAGTTTGTCAGAGCACAAAATTATTGCTTCACACTTTTTTTCTTCAGGGACATTGTAGTCATTGCTGAACTGTCTTCTAGTGTAGAAGATGTTTTCTAGTTTGGAGATGTTTGGAACTACTCAGACCTTTTTCCCAGCTGGTATTTTGTGGGTCTTGGGCAGCAGGGGTAGGGAGGTTGCTGTTTTGTTCTTTTGGCCTGGGGGTCCAAGCATTATTTCTTTGTCTTTGACATCCAGTAACGTTTTTAGAGTATGATTCTGTTTTGATTGTTGCATGTTATTTTATACTGGGATAATCTGAAACCTCTAGGGTTCTTTTTATTCTTGGAAAGGGTTTTGAGCTCTATTCTATGTCACACTTTGTTCTGCTGTCTTTCTCTTTGGAATCACTCATCCATGTTTTTTGAGTGGTACTCTCCATCTTCCATGTCCATGGTTTGTGTCTGCTCCTTCTGACTCCATGTTCATTTCCACTTCATTCTGGTCACTTTTCTTTGTCCATTCCCCACATCCCTTCTAAGACTTCAGGAGTGTTCATTCTCACTTAGCTGTTCATGGTGTGTCCTTGCTCCTGTGATGGATTCTCTTCTCTGCCTCTTTCCTGAGTGCTGACAGTCTGTGTTCTATCACCTCCTTCGTCTCACCACACCTGCTCTAGCTCTGCCCTCTCTTCTTTGACCTCTTGTTTTATGGAGGTGATTGCTTCAGAAAATTGTGTGTCTGTGTTTTTATAAGCCATGCAGATACATTGGCCACGCAAGGTCAAGGGTTCGGATCCCTTCACCACCAAGCCACCTGTGTGTGTATGTGTGTGTGTTTGTGTGTGTGTGTGTGCATGTATGTATGTATATATCTGGCCACAATTTCCAATTGCTCTATGAGCATTTTCTGAAGAATATTCTTCATTTGCCATTTTTCCTATCATTTTTTCCTTTTTCTTATAGTCTGTTTCTATAGAACCAGACAACCTCCTTCTTTCTAAGCCAAATATTTGTAGAAAATGCATGTGGATGAGGGGCCAGGCCTGAGTTGGAGACTAATGGATATTCTTGAGGAGTAGGGCTGTCTGCATGTGAGTGTGTGAGTGACTCTCTTAGCTCTTGCTTCTCAGGGCAGCAGCTAAGGGCTGTGTATGACAGTGAGTGGCTCTCCAGTTTTGACTTGCCCATGCCCATCTCAGTCCAGTCAGTGTCCAGCATCAGCCCCTGTACCCACTCCTTACTGATCCAGACTCACCACCATGCAGCGGGAACCACACTCTGCTGGGATCATCTGAGGATGGTTCTGCCTGTGTCTTCTTGTGGTGGCTTTTGGTGTCCCAGTTTCATCTCAAAGCATCTGGCAGCCATTGCTCACATATTATTACTTGGGGTTACAGGTGTTCTCCTGATCCCACAGAAGACGTTTGTATTTCTGCTTCTCCATATCCTGGTTGTTTGGGATATTGTCTGAGAGGAACAAGCCACCCTTACACCATCCGTACAGAATCAGGAGCCTTCAACACATTTCTCAGTGTCCAGTAGTCAAGGCTGATCCCCCTGAAGTCCTCCTGGGGCTCACGCTGTGCCTCATCTGGAACCTTCCAGGTCAGCTGTGGGCAGGAGATTCTTCCAGACTCTGTGCTGCCTTTTTCTGTTCTTCACCCATTCTTTTCTGCTGAGGATAATTAACAGGAAAAAGAGACAGCGAAAACTCAGAGAGAAACAGAGTAAGGAGGAAAAGCTTTAGCAACAAACCTTGAAAAAGGTAAAGAAATTGTGTCTTTGCAGAGGAGAATACAGCTGCAATGTAAAGGATGGGACAGCCAGAGCTCTTGGCAGGACGAAGGCTCAGCAACTGTGCCGGGGGAGGAAAGAGTTCAGGAAACAGCCCAGGGAACGTACGACTGGCTCGTTATCTACACTAAGCATATTAATAAGGTTTCCCCAGCATTTTTCCTATTAAGTACCTTATCTCATCTACATTTCCAACCACAATGATATCAGGAGGAGACAACATTTACCATACAAGTCAACTTTAAACTATCAAACTCAAAAAGAGTAAAATCTCCTCGTGACAACTGGACCGTGGGCTGTTATCATGCGAGCACTGCGTCTTTGAAGGTGCTCTTCCATGGCTCCGCCGGCCTTCAGCACTGTCTGCTCCCCAAATGGTGATGCCCAAATGATGGCCTTATTTCCTCAGCCATCCCAATTTGTGGGGAAAGGAAGCCTAAATCTGACCATCGCACCTCTGAATTCTAGCTCCTGGGTTGTTTATACGAAGTAAAAAGTATACAGAGGACAGAATCCAAAGGTGCTGTCTTGGTCATTCCAAGCTTTCATTAGGTGAGGGCCAGATTGCAGATAGAGGGAAGCAAGCTGGCCCAACTGAGATCTTACGTGCTCCATGGGGTTTGGGGGACATGGCTGTTGCTTTTACTGCTCCTTGACACCATACAGCACAAGCAGAGACACCTAATTGGTTTATTTAAAGCCGTGGTCAGAATAGTCTGCTAGTCCACTCTGCTTCCGAGCATGAGACGCAGACTATGCTAACTGTTTTAGACAAGAGATTAAGATCTGGGCTCCGGAGGGCTGAGATTTCATCAGGTCACATATAGTCTGGCTTGAGATCAAATTGAAAAATCAATTTAAACTGAGCAGAAAAGCATGTCCATAATGCTGGAGAAAAACACGGAAACAAATTACTATTTCTCTCTGTAAGCCATTTCTGGCTGGCGAGCCTCACTCCCCTGCAGAGCTACTCCCACCATCTCGGCAACTTGGCTGTGAAGTTTGGCAGTCACAGATTTACTTTTTTTTCTTTTTTGCTATTATTAATCTTTTGTTGTGTAGCATTAGTGCACAATATGTCTGACACCCTAACTGTGTTCTACAATTATTCTCTGAGTGTCCATGTTAATAACACTGATATTAGCCGTGCTCCTCTGAGTGTTATACTGCAGGAACCACCTGACTCAATACAGTGTTTAAAATAAAGGATCTGCAGCTCAATAAATGTAGGGATATAGAACTCTAAGGTAAGAGTGTAAAAATGTATTTCTTATCCCCACCACCTCCACTGCCTTTGAACTCAGTTAAACATAATTTTACTATTTTGAATACTGTCAAATAGAATATTATAGTTTTCTTCTCTGTGAGAAATTTGCAAAACCTAGTTGAGTCTTTAATAAATAGAATATGAGTCTAATAAATATTACCTGAAATTGATTATACTATGAATCTACTGGGAGGAGCAAGAGAATAATTGTTAATGCATTATTAGCTACTGGCAAAATACTATATTTTACATTTTACTACCCAGATTATATGTCCTAGTGCACACGGTTATATTGCTTTTTGGGTTTTTTGCCAGCTTGGAAGCTATTTTCAAGGGCTTTCAATTGGTATTACCCTGGATTGCAAAGCAAAATTAATAAGATAAGTGAAGATTATGTGACGAGGTTCTCTGGACCAGCAGAGATGACCAGTGTGGAATGTGCCTCCACCAACCATCCACTTGTTACTCCTGCAAAGCACAGTTTGCTTTTAAGTATTCCTCTTCTCGGAAAATAGTGATTTAAAATATGATTTCTGACATTTTGTAATCTTTCACAAATACTCCTGTGCAGAGAATTTGATTGTCTAAGTACAGTTCACAAAGAACAGGAAATAAGTGTGTGACTAAAGACTTTCGCCAGGTGGCTCCAGTGAACAGGGATGTGGTACCATTCTCCACTGAGATTTATGGACCAGGCAATATGCAGCTTAATTCATGGTACAGAAGTAGCAATGCACCCCTCCACACGCATGGGTCAGCCCTACCTGGGTCCCCAGCCCTGCGGCCCTCTGACCTCCCATGCCAGAAGCCACTTGACCCCTGCTGCAGACCTGGCCCGGCCCCTGCCTCAGGCTGCAGGGTTCACTGCACTTGCTGGCCTTGGAGAGGCCAGAATCAAAGCACATCCAGATCTCCTATACGTCGCTGAGCGTCTGCCTTCCTCGCTGTGTCCTGGTCCTTGGTAAACCACCTCTAGTATCCAAACTGGGGCTTATTCTTTTCAGCTCGTGACTCAGACTGAAGCCTTCCTACTAGAAAAAATGATCCCAGACCCAGTAACATGTGAACCACCCCACCCCCAAGGAGCACTCCGCCCACCCCTGCCCTGCCATTCTTGTTAACAAAAACAAGCATTGACCAGTCTAGATGCTTTGTGGACATTTTTTCTTAATCCCTACAAACCCTCAGGAGGTATTTTCTATTGAGACTTGCTTTTCCAAATACAGCACTGGCCTTGACCTGCCCAGGATCACACAGGGGCGAGAGGTAGAGTCCGGGCCAGACGCTTAGGTGTACCTGACACCAAAGCCAGGCTGCTGTGGCCTGTCCTTCAGGGCATCCCTGGCACCCCGTGGTAATCACCTGGTGCCCGTGGTCATCACCCAGTGCCCTGTGGTCATCACCTGGTGCCCTATGGTCATCACCCAGTGTCCATGGTCATCACCTGGTGCCCTGTGGTCATCACCTGGTACCCATGGTCATCACCTGGTACCCTGTGGTCATCATCTAGTGCTCACGGTCATCACCTGACACCCTCTGGTCAGCACCTGGCACCCTCTGGTCATCAGTGCCACCAGGAAATGAAGGCTCCACAGCCATGGAAGCTTTTGCCTGGGAATATTCCTCATGATGGAGTTTTGTTAGCATATACCAAAAAATTTAAAAACAAAAAGCCTAGCTTGCTGTGAGCACCTTTTGTGAACATTCCATTTGAGCAAAGTCCAAATATATCTTAAAACCAACCCCAAATTCCATGCTTTTTACAAATTACTTCTTGTTGTTGTTGATGTGTGTGCTTTTTTAAATTTTGGTAATGCTTAAGCATGTGATTCCCTCTATACGGTTTTTCTAAATCTTGATTCCTTCAGCTGCCAGAAATTAAAACAAAAAGACTGTGTGACTCCCTTGTTCTGACTCCTGAGGTTTCAAAAGGGAAACTATTGTTAACCGCAAATTACATTGAATAACTCACTTGGTATGGGTTTTTCACTCAATTCTAATTATTAATAATTACCCTAAAGTTTTAGAGCTGGGTGTAAAAAGAAATACTCTTGTTCCTACACACCAAAAGATCAAATATGCCCCCTCCCGTTTTACCCCCAGTGGACCTTCCTGAGAAAAGGAAGGGAGGTGACAGTTATGAATTTGTACCTTGTCTTACAAATAAATATATTCATAGAATATTGTGCCAACTACATTTTTAATGAATTCAATGAACCTCAGCAGTAAATCCTTTGGTATATTAACCATTCTTTGTAAATATTATCCTTTAACTTATCTGGAGGCTTTTAATCATATTTTTGCACACTGGAGTTTAGTGAAGTAGGACAATTCCATAACTAAACAAAAATACAATTTTATCAGGTGTACAGCTTCATACAGGAAATGTAAGGCCTCATACGAAGATTTGATGCTTTAACAAACTTCATATGCGAGGGGCCATAAAAACATAGTGTCCGACATTAAGGCAGAAAGAGTCCACGGAACTTTGCCTTCCTGGGCCTGGGGTCAGACTTGGCCACATAGCGTGGTGACTGTGGGGACCCAGTATACCTGGTCCATCCGAAAACAACACACAAGACTGGGAGACCAGCACACCCCAGCCTCCCACTGTTGCTAAACTGCAGTCCAAAAGCCGTCATGACACCCTGACCCTTCCTGGCTTCCAACAGCTTAATCCCTTAAGAATATGATTAAGAATTTCAGAGCTTGATTCTATAAACATGAAAAACAATACAGAAATTAAGCTGGACGCAGAATGTTCAAATTGTTCAAAATTGCTTTTCCAAAGCAGGGGGAAAAAAAGGTTTGTATCAGTCAAGCATTGATGAAGTTTTACAGATACTGATTTTTTGATTCACTAGGGTTTCTTTCTTCATTTTTTTTTTGTTTGTTTGTTTTTTGGGGGTTTTTTTGTTTGTTTGTTTGTTTGTTTTTTTGAGTCAATTGATTTGGAACAGATAGTGGAGGTAAGAGCTCGATGAGTCACAGCACCATAAAGGCGACAGCAGGACCAGGAGGGCTGCCACTCCAACAATGGCTGTAATGCCCAAAGCGCATCCTGTTTCCAATCCTGCCTGTAGCACTGGCAACGAAGCCACCTCACAAGGCCTGATCCCCTGGTGGAAATACTACCAGCCCAGTCATGCTGGCTCTTGAAGCTATTTCAGGGACGTACAATAAAAATCAATCACTGCCTCTGATCGGCAGAATCAGAATTTATGAAATTCGGGGAGGAGCAAACTTGGCAGAATTATTCTGCTGTAAACCCAGTCAGAATGGAAAGGGCGGGGACTGAGAGGCCCCTCACTCTGCCTCCCACCGCTGCAGCACTGTATCTAATTGACTTACAATTTTTCCCCTAATATAATTCTTTATGAAACCTGCCTTGAGCGAGGGATCCACGGTTGTTCACCGAGGGTCGTGCCTCATTGGTTCCTGTAGATTGTGCCTAATTAACGTTAACTTGTCTGTACATAAAAAGTACAATAGGCTGTCCCTTCCAATTTAATTCCGACAGTTTAATCGAATCTGTATTCTTTCAAAAATAATTAGATCATTTACACTTCATTAACATGTAATGTAATGTTGGGACATTCATCATAATGATTTCTTATTTTTCTTGTGCAATATTATCTCCTCTAATGAAACTGTTAACACCATGCATGCCTTAATTAGCTGTATCATATCACTGACAATTTCTGAATAAAGCCCTTTTTACAGATGAAACTGAATTGTCTCTGTAGGTATATTTTCAGCAGAATCCGTTCTTTTCTTGTTGAAAAACACCTTCCCAGGACCCAACATCACAACGCCGTAGCACTGTCCTGGTGGCCTAACACTGGCCTGGTCAGAACAAAGGGCCCTTGTTTCTCTCTGACTAGAATGTGGCAGCACCGCTGTCCATGCAGTGCCGTGCCTAACCTCACAGGCTGCCACGTCCACCGTGGCTGGGAGAAAGTGGTCATGGCTGTCAGGCAGCAGGCAGTGGTGCCCCAGCTTAGAGAGAACAGCGAAGGAAATCCACAGAAGGTGAGACAAGTGGTGCCCTTGGAGCAAAAAGGTGAAGGTGCAGACACACCTGGCTCAGGTAGGAAGGAGAGGGAAGCTGCAGACACACCTGGCTCAAGTAGGATGTCCCCATAATCATCCCTTCCCTCCCATCCCTAACTATCATGCCTCATTTTGCACCTGCACCTGCCTTTTTCCTCAGCTTTATTAAAGTACAATTGACAAATTAAAAGTGTGTTTATTTATGGTGTACAACATGATGTTTTGATATATGTATACACTGCAAAAGGATTAAGTCAAGCTAATGAGCATATCCTTCACCTTACATACTTTTCTCTGTATTTTGTTTTGTTTTTGCTTTGGCAGTGGCTGGCTGGTATGGGGATCCAAGCCCTTGAACACCGTGCTTTAACCAGCTGAGCTAACCAGCCTGACTCTTTTATCATTTCTGTGTGGTGAGAGCATTTAAGGTCTACTCTCCAAGCAATTTTCAAGCACATGACACACTGTTATTAACTACACCTGCCACGCTGTGCAGTGGATCTCCTGAACTTGTTCTTGCTGACTGAAACTTTGTGTTCTTTGACCAACAACTCCCCACACCCTACTCCCACAACTCCTGGTACCACATTCTACTCTCTACTGCTATGAGTTTGATTCTTAGATTCCACATGTAACTGAGATCACACGGTATTGTCGTCTGTGTCTGGCTTATTTCACTCAGCATCGTGTCTTCCAAGTTCTTCCATGTCACCACAAATGCAGGATTTCCTTCTTCTTTAAGGCTGAATAGAATTCTATTGTGTACATGGACCACATTTTCCATTCAACCACTGATGGACACTTAGGCTAATTCCACATTTTTGCTGTCATGAATAATAATTCTGGTGAGGATGTGGAGGAAAGGGAATCCTTTCACACCATTGGTGGGAAAATAAATTAGTATAGCCATTGTGGAAAACATATGGAGAACCCTCAAAAAATGACAAATAGAACAACCATATTATCCACTATGGGTATATAACAAGAGGAAATGAAACCAGTATGTCGAAGAGATACTGCACCCCCGTGTTCATTGCAGCATCATTCACAGTAGCCAGGATATGGAATCCACCCAAGCATACATCAGCGGATGAATGGATAAAGAAAATGTGGTACATACATACAATGGAATACTACTCAGCCTCAAAACAGAAGGAAGTTCTGTCATTTGCACCTGCCTTCTAAGTGAATGACTGCACCAGTCCACATCCACTCTGCCCCTGCTGCCATCAGGGTCTAAGATGCAAGTTGACTGAGTCACTCATCTGCTAACAGTCCTTCAGTGGTTCCCCATGCCCTTCAGGATAAAATTTAGTCCCCTCGATTTAGCCCACAGAGACCCCCACTTGGACCACCACCAAGCTCTCCTGCATAAACACTTTGCTTCAGCCACACCACACTGCTACCAGCCTCTATTTCTTCACAATACTGTTCCCTTTGCCTGAAATGTCCCTCCCCAAATTATTTACCAAATGCCTATTCATCCTTCAAAACATAGTTTAGATGGTGCCTCCTCCAGAAAGCTTTTCCAGATTTCAAGTCTAATTCAGATGCCACTAGACTATATTTCTCCAAAACGAGTTCTTGACAACAGTGCACATGTTTTTACATTGCCATTTACTTCCTGCAACTAATTCTAGATAGGAATAACTCTAGATAAGCTCTTGATAGCAAGTTCACCCCAGACTCAAAAGCATTCTTTCTCATAAACTGAGAAGAAAGCAGCACCGTAGCCAAAAGATGTGGTTTAACCCCAGCTCTGTCTGTCATGCCTGTTGTGATGCCTCACCCTCAAAAGCATTCTTTCTCATAAACTGAGAAGAAAGCAGCACCGTAGCCAAAAGATGTGGTTCAACCCCAGCTCTGTCTGTCATGCCTGTTGTGATGCCTCACTTAACTTTAATGGGTTTTAGCTCTTTTGTGGGTGAAATGGAGGTTATAATATCTGCTACACGGGTTTGTGAGGGTCAAATGAGGTAATCCATCGAAGAGCACTTTGTAGACTGTGCAAGCCCCTGTGAACAGGCATTGCCATTTCAGTTTTGTAAGCAATGTTATTCATTGCTATTTATGCTATTGATTTATTCATTGTTATGTACTGATGTTATTCAGCAAATACTTACTGAGCAATCACAGTGTATGAGGCACTTATGGTTCAGAACACATCACCATTCCCAAATGCAAGAGCATGGAAAACAGCAGCCAAGACCCACCTCCCACTTTATCTAATTTAGGATTTCCAATCTTCCACACATTGTAAAATCCCCAGATGCAGAAACATAGTCCCACACACACAAATTCTTGTAGCTCATTCTCTAGGAAAAGTGACTTGTGCCTAGCTACGCAGAGAGCTCAGGGTGGGGCAGAAAGACTAGGTCTTCCCCTCCATGCCCTGAGAGTTGAGAGTGACTCTGGGCACTCTGGCACAAGGATCTTCACACATGCCAATCTCAATTTCATGTTTCTACTGGGCACCTCCAGGGGAAGCCACACCTGCCCACTGGCTCACAGAGAAACCACCAGACAGCAAGGCAGGAGTGGTAAAAATACTGTGTGGGTAGAATCTGGCCTTTGACCCAAAGATTATCTGTGTACATGCATTTTTATTGTCCTGAAAAAATGGTATAAAAAGAGGACAAAAGAATTACTCTTCCTAACTTGGGCCTGGGTGTTGAAGCTGTCCACTCTGGAGTCCCAAGACAGGCTTTTGTCCTAGGACAGGAATCCTGTCTTGATCAAGCTAGTTAACTTGTAGATTATCTACACTTGAAAACTAGAAAACCAAAGCTAAAATGGACAAAATGGGGCACTTCTAAGGAAATAGTGGTAATATGAAACACATTTTCTGTGTCCAGAGAAATGCACTGTCCTTGCAGGGTGAGTGCACATGTGCCCAGTGTCCCCACGAGCCATTTAGATTTTTTATTAGAGGTCTCGACAGCACCGGGTGTGTTTGCTGCTGCAGTGGTTGTTTTTTGTTACCTAAGCATGTCTTGATCTCCTTCTTCTCACTCTTTCCACCTTTTTTCCACCATTAAATAAATGAAAACCATGGTACGGAATATGACAATTTCAATGTTTTTTAGCTGCTTTTGTCGACTTTCTCCTCCTCAGACATGAGGAGTTAGTCAGGAGGCAACAGTACGATAAAGCAGAGGCAGCCAAATATCGCTCTCAAATATTGAGTCTTTTGAAAGCAGCTCAGCGTAATTGTCCTGCAAAACATTTTGGGGAATCAAGGCTGCTAATTAACTGCTAGTGCATCAATTAGTTATAATAGCTGTAATAATACACAAACAATGGCATGAAGTTGTGTGCCACTGTGCCTCTCTTTACATTTGGTGAGCATTTTTTTAAGCTTTTGCTTTGAAGATTTAAGTTAATAATTTATTCATAATGAATTTAGTCTTTCTGTTTCCCTGGTACACAGGGTATTTAAATGGCTGAAAGAAACAATGTTATTTACACAATTTTGTTTTAAAGAAAACTTTCGACATTAAGAGCGATATTTTCATGTTAACATTTTTATTCTCTATTTCCAGAGCTGTATTGATGAATTCAGTTAGTTTGGTGAAGACATTGGAAAGAGGTTGGAGTAGGATGAAGTTATAGGTAGTTGTTCTGACAAAATTTCATGAAAATTTAGTTCCACCTTCTACAAGATACATAAGCATAGGTAACACTGCATAATCTATCAATAAAAGTAATGCACAATAAAGCAAAATCATTATAAACCTAACTTCTTTTTTTGTTTGCTGGGAGAAAATGATACACAGAAGGGAATCTATTTTCTGGAACAAATTCCTTCCAGGAAGCACTGGCAGCCATCCCCACTCCAGACAGACATGCTCATAAGAGCAGAGCTGGGGCCTCTCTTTCCCCTCATCTTTCTTCTCCATACTTGAATTAAGCAGCATGTCCTCCTCTCGGGCCAGGCTCCTTTGTGTCCTTCCCCGGGTTCCTTAGCCCTACTGATGTGCACCTTCCCATCTCTCTGCTGAGTGGCCGTGCTAGAGAAGTACCTCCCACCTGCCTGTGCCATCCACGGACGAGGGAGGGAGCCCGTCTGTAATCGAGCAGGCAGGCGAGCATCCAAATGCAGAAAAAGTTGACCTGGCAGTGTTAAAATGCTTATATTGGGCCAACCCCGTGGTTCACTCGGGAGAGTTCAGATCCTATATAGGGATGGCCGGTGCACTCACTGGCTGAGCGCGGGAGGGTTGCGATCTCCTTACCGATCACAAAAAAGAAAAACAACAAAAAATGCTTATATTACCAAGATATTTTAGTTGAGAAACAGTTTTTAAAACAATGAAGTCTG
>NW_007730671.1:175146-181544 GCF_000696425.1 Galeopterus variegatus
GCAGAAAAAGTTGACCTGGCAGTGTTAAAATGCTTATATTGGGCCAACCCCGTGGTTCACTCAGGAGAGTTCAGATCCTATATAGGGATGGCCGGTGCACTCACTGGCTGAGCGCAGGAGGGTTGCGATCTCCTTACCAATCACAAAAAAGAACAACAAAAAAAAATGCTTATATTACCAAGATATTTTAGTTGAGAAACAGTTTTTAAAACAATGAAGTCTTTTGCAGGGCTTCAGTATTTTTGAAGCTTGGTGAAAGTGAGACCTTACAAGCCTCTGGTCTGACAGAGGCTCCCCTAAGCTTTGAGCCATGAAACACCTTTCCTGCCCTAAGTTCTGGCTTGAGAGAAGTGGGCCTACATGAGCAGCATAGCACATCCCAGGTGGGAAGAGGTTTCACTGATGCCAAACGTTACAAAGGACTGAAGAAAAAAGGAAGACCCTCCAGGTCTTCTGGTTTCTTCCTCTCTTCATTTCCTTCATGGACGATTCATTGAACAACTCTGAGCGCCTTTCCTGACCAAAACTCAGCTCTAAGCATCAGGCTGGGAACGGCAAATACAGTGATGAATAGGGCCAGCCCTGCCATCATTAGCTGGTGCGCTACGCAGGAAGACGGGACACAGGTCATTCCAATAGGAAGCCAAGGGTTTTCAGAGGGGACAGCTCTCATTACGGCTGCAGGACAAGTGCTGGGATGGCTTTGTGTGGGAGCAGAGGACCTGAAGGCCGGGATCTCAGAATCAGTGACTGCAGGAAAGGCACACGGCCAGTCACATATACACAGAGGCAGGAGCACAGGGAAATAAGGAGCATATTTAGGAAACCAGGCTCACGTTGACTTTCCCATGTACAGCACCGGACGGAGCAGCAGGAGACAAAGCAGCCAAACTCCCCGGCTCCTAATCCCAGACCCTAGCAGAGGGATCATCTCAAACACAGACAACAGGACACCACGGATATTTCTTCTGTTCAGGAGAGGAGTGCAAGCAGAGCAGGATTCACCTAAGGGCAGGAAATGACCGATTAGGACTCTTGAGTCACCACACGAGAGGTGCCATGGATGGATGACCTGCAGGGTCAGGACAATTGGGAATGCCGTCCCAACGGTGGAGGGTCCAGGTATGGCAGCAACCTCCAACGGACACCGGGAGGTCGACGGGGACTAAGGGCCAGCTTGCAGACAGAGGTCATCTCACGAGGTGTCCTAACAACCCTCCTCCAAGTATTGCCTGTGGGTTTGAATGTTCCTAAACATCCAGGCAAGGCTGATCTGGCCATTTAACAGACACGCACTTTTCTGACAGGAGTCTCCAAGCACATCATTTTCTTTCTGTTTGAAAGTGCATATAAAGTCTTTCTCATTTCCAGTCCTGGAGAAGCAACATGCTTCAGCAAAGGAAGAAACAGGTCTTCACCTAAAATCATAATCCAAGGGAAACAACGTCAATGCTCCTTGACGGAGGTTGAGGTCATAGAGTTTTGCATACTTGTATTCACCTTCGTGTTTTTCTGTTATTTTTCAAACTTTCAAAATGCTATAGATTGCCCATGTATAAGCAATTTAAGTAGAATGTGCATGGGCTTCAGGAAAGAGGAGCAGGAGCAGGTGAGGACACAGGTGTGCAGAAGCAGGTCGAATCAGCCCAATGCGCGTCCAGCCGTCTGTCTGAGAGCCTGCAGACTTTTCGAGGATGGAAGAAATCAGTCGTTTGTGGGGGATTCCTGGGCCTGCATTTCCAAAGCACTTGACCAAGGATGGAAAAAGTGAGGAGAATAAATGCAACGTGGAAATCAGAAGGGCCAGCGCTCTGTGGGCCTGGCTATGAGTCCTCAGGAACACAGCACTACTGTTCCCTCAAGAATGGGGATTCTGGCATGGCTCCACCCGCAGCAACGTACACCCTTCACCTTGGCTCCTAGTGGAGGCCCCAGGGCATGGGAATCACTGGATTGTCCCTTTTGCTTCTTCCCCCTTGTCACTGCATGCCTCCCAGGCCTGGCATGGCTCCACCCGCAGCAACGTACACCCTTCACCTTGGCTCCTAGTGGAGGCCCCAGCGCATGGGAATCACTGGATTGTCCCTTTTGCTTCTTCCCCCTTGTCACTGCATGCCTCCCAGGCCTGCAGTCAGAGCCCCCGAGTGGGAAGGCAGCCAGGTGAGGATGGGAGGTGGGGGAGCCCCTCTGGCCTGCTGCTTTGGCAGGAGAACTCCCCACCCATGCCCACATAGTGTCACTCTCCATGTGGGCTCTGAGGGGAAGACGTTGAAAGCAGGTATGAGATCATCCTTAGTGTAAGGACAAGTAGTTCCGAAGGTTCTGAGGTTGGATTAGGGAGATGGCCGACTGCCAGCCAGTGGCCCATTCAGAAGCAGACGCTTTGCTGAGCACAGCTAATCCTGTCCTTGTGTTATTCTCTTCACCCCACTAAATAACCACTACACTTTTTTTACATTCTCAAGACAAAAAGGATCCCTGAAATCAAGATAGGGAGATAATAGTTTGATAAGCCATGAACCTATGAACCTGTGACCTAGGAACCTGCAACCTAAGAACCTGACACTGAGGGGCCTATGATCTATGAACCTGACACCTAGGGGACTGTGAGCTATGAACCTGTGACCTACGAACTTGCAACCTAAGAATCTGATACCCAGGGGTCTGGGACCTATGAATCTATGACTTGGGCACCCGCACCCCCCAACTCTACTGTCTCCACACATTCTCTGTAGAGGGCTGAGACAGTACTCGAGCCCTCAAGCCCCCATTCCTCCCTCCAGCAGCAGACAACTGCCCGGCCCATGACCCACTTGAGGGTTGGCTATGATCTGCCCCGGCAGGTGCCTGTAGCATGGAGTGAGGGCAAGTGCAATCACCCCATGTACAGAGTGGGGAGGATGAAGGCCAGGAGGGTCCCTGACAGCAGACGCCCCTCATCAGCCTGCCCCTCCCTCCCCCCACCCCCAAGGCTGGCCAGTCCCTGTGTTTCTGCTTCAACACAAAAACTGGAAGAGGCAGGTGGGCAGGTCCCCACCTCTGTGTCACTCGCACAGCTGGCTTGTGCTCAGGCCTTGTGGATCATGGGCTGTGCAGCCACCTCCCTGCACAGGTGGACCCTTGTGCGCTCCCCTCCCACCCTGGCTCGGGCTCTGTGGGGCTCCCTCCTGCATGGTCAGAACCCAGAAGCCAGACCCCCTGATGTGACTAGTGGCTTTTCTTCCTACTCTCTCTGTGGAAATGGTTCCTTCAAAGATGGCTGTTGTTTGGTTCCCCAGTGACTATGAAGCAACCTAAACTTTTTAATTAAGGTCGTCCCTCATTCCCCATCTGGAAAAAGCAGCTGTTGTGAGGTGCTTAAATTTTAAGATCATTAATGTGCGGTGTTTTGTCTGAAGTGGGGACAGAGTGGACCTCGACGTTGCTGACTTCTGTCAGCTTCCCTGCGAAGCTAGGCTGTGCCCAGCCGCTCCCCGCCTGTGGGGCCTGCACCCGTCTGGGAACAGCTCCCCAGGGTCTACCGGGAGCCAGGATTTGCTGATGGGGCAGCTACCTGGAACTAAAGAGGACTTATCGGCGTGGCTGTGCCAGGGTTCTGGACTGCTGCAATGCTGCCATCTGAGGATGAGCCTTGATGGCCAGTTTACAGACACTGTTGAATCCAGAGCATTGATTCTATGTTTGATGTGAAAAGAAATTAAAGCTCTGGTCTCATTAGATAAACCGGTTCCGGTGAAAGATCACAGGAGAAGCTCTCCCCTTTTGTAGACTCTGAATGGCCACAGCACGCAGCTCCTTGGGCACAATTGATTTCAAGCAGAGTTTTGTCTGAAAGATGCTTCTAGATTATGGCGAGAAAGCATTCTATAATCCTCCTGCCAATGCAGTTATGTTTAACAGACGTGCAACTCTTATCACTGATTGATAACACTTAACTCAAAACATATTTCAGCTTTAGGAATGTCAATATTTTGTCTCCGAGTGAAGGTGACCCTGCTCTGCTTGTTTGCTAAGTGAGCGCCATGCTTTGCTGGTAAATTTGTAAGGGTGGTTGTGTGGGCAGTCTCTTATGGATTTGCTATCTTAGCCTGAAGTGTTTGCTGCTGATTATGTGATTAAATCAATAATAATTTCTGCCTGGATCCTGCGCGTCTCCACTCATCTTCTGGTCCACACTGCGGAGCAGAACAATGAGCCTCAAGTGCTTTGTTGTGGAGGAAATGCCAGAGGTATGGCAGGTGGCTTCCCAATCTCTTCAGAAAGCAAAATATTATAACAGCTCTGCAGGTAAACAAACGCGCAGCCTGGCTGCTGAGGCGGGAGCGTGACAGGTGGAGAATAGGGGCTCCCTTAATCAATGCGGCTGTTTATTCTGGCTTTACCTGAAGTCCTGCCGATGCTGTTGAGAGCCTTCACTCCATGTTAAACAGATATTCTTCTATTCCGATGGGGGGAACTTACATGTGCCCTGGCGCAGGGCTTGCGCACACAGCTGGGCATTGGGGGCACTGAGCAGTTCCACTTCACAAGGCAGGAGAACTGCCTGGGCCTCCTTTCTCCAGGATCTCAGCTGCCCCAGCAGGGTAGGGGCCCGGGGACTCTCCCTCTGCCCCTTTTCCCCACCCACACCCAGGTCCCATGGAGAAAATAATCCTTTCCCTGTGGTGACTTTCGTGGCTCTGGCCTGTCCTCAGCAGCACAGGTCAGTAGCTTAGTTCCACAGCAAGGGGATCAGAAATGCTGTTGGTCATCATGCCTGTGTCCATCTGCAGCACCCTGCAGGCACCCTCGGCTCGGGGGTCTTCCTTTCATCTCCCCACACCAAGGTCGCTGGAGGAGCCTCGCTCCTCCAGCAACGTTTGACCTGCTGGGCTCTCAGTAAGAAAATCTGGGACAATTCATTCTCCCAGCAGAAATCGCTGGGACACCAACAGATCTTTTAAAAATCGGAACATCTGGTCGGTCACTTTCTCCTGTGTGGGCACACAGAGCTTCATCATGGACTGTGTCGGAACGCTGACGGAAGGCCAGGGCGGTTGTAACGCAATAGGACAGCTCTGGGCTAACACGTCCACCCGGGAGTGGCACACACTGCGATGGACAACAACCGTGCTAACCAGTTCTTTTAAACAACAAACAGCTCCCAGTGATGTTAAATATTACTTTTTTTAAAAAGTAGGACAGCCCCAGAGAGCGTGTTCATCAGTGTGTGTGCAAAAGGCAAGTTTCCTGAGGTTCTTGCATTGAGAGCCAATTCCGTATTTATTACTCGTACGTGGTTGAATTGTAATTACTATTTATCTATTGGGAATTGGGCTTTTTTTAAAAAAGGATTATTTTGTTGCAAGCAGGGGCCAGGGGAGGCAGAAAGCTTTTCGTTTCAAGAACGCAGCTCAACTGCCATTTAGGTAGCACACAGAGACCCCTCCTCAGGCACCTCCACGGTGGGAATTAGGTGTCTGCCTCTTGCAGGCAGGAGGCTGCCTGCTCGCGCGCCTGGCTGTAATTATGGCTGTGCAGAGCAGGAGAATGCCTACCCAGTCCCCCCAACAGCCTGGGCTCTTTCATTCCAAACTGTTGGCACGTTTCCATACAAATAAAAGGCAGTTTCCAGCCAGTGACACACACCAGTACCTGTGGTCAAGCTGTTCTGCACTGTAGAGTCCCATAACTGCCCTCCCAAACACACGCACACCACGGGCCCTGGCCAACTGCCTCTGCAGCTGAGAACAGTCCAGAGAAAAATTCACTCTGTTAAAAATAAAAAGAGGGGAAATCCACAGACAAGCCTTAGGTTTGCCGTTACAGGCTGAACCAAATTCAGAAATATTGAATGGGCCCTGCCCGGGACATCTCCACCTTCTTCTCTCCTCTGCTCTTCTATCAGACCACTTTTCTCAAACTGGTCCCCGCCTACTCTAATATGATACCTTGGCCACATCTTATCCATCTCTATAAAATCTTGGCCAGCTCTTAAATAAATAAACCTGCATAAATTAGCCTCCTGTTCCAGTAGGTTGCCTAGAAGGTTTCTAACTGAAAAAGAGACTCAATGTGCACAGGGCTTGTGGAAAGATGCAATTTAAGTGCAAAAAGCAAATTATCAGACAAAGAAAAATGAAGGTCCTCCCGTCTGGAGACAATCCTGGGGGTTAAAATGAACTGTAGGCAGCACAGCTGACAGAGTCCTGAGTGAGTGGGTCCCGGTGCCTTTCATAAACAAGGTGGAAGGAGATAGAGAGGAGGTGCAAGGCAGGGGGTCGAGTAAAGCGTGAGGTCAGAAACATCTGTGCCTGGCACACGGGCACCTGCAGAGCTCACAGGCTTGCGGCTGGCGGTCGGTTCCACACAAGCTTCTTCGTACTGAGGCGAGGTGGGGAAGAACCCTGCAGGGCCTG
>NW_007730671.1:182090-185376 GCF_000696425.1 Galeopterus variegatus
CAGACAAAGAAAAATGAAGGTCCTCCCGTCTGGAGACAATCCTGGGGGTTAAAATGAACTGCAGGCAGCACAGCTGACAGAGTCCTGAGTGAGTGGGTCCCGGTGCCTTTCATAAACAAGGTGGAAGGAGATAGAGAGGAGGTGCAGGGCAGGGGGTCAAGTAAAGCGTGAGGTCAGAAACATCTGTGCCTGGCACACGGGCACCTGCAGAGCTCACAGGCTTGCGGCTGGCGGTCGGTTCCACACAAGCTTCTTCGTACTGAGGCGAGGTGGGGAAGAACCCTGCAGGGCCTGGGCCTGTCACACACCGGGATCTGTCCACGTGCAACCTCTGTCAGATCCCGGGGCGCCCCACCTGACCTTACAGGTGTCTGGATGGCTGAAGATAATGAGCTGATGACCTTTGTAAACAGGCTTTTACACTTTACACAAGAGGCTTTTGTACTTTATTTTTAACGAAGTAAATTTTTCTCTCGACTTTTTCTCTTTCTCTTTGCTTACCTTCTAACATTCTTTCCACCCTCCCCTTTCTCCGGAGAGGGAACAGAGAGCCGATTTTTGGACAGAGATCAGCAGTTCATCTCAGCAAACTCTGAGCTGCTTCCTTCCCTCTCTGGGCACGGCCTGTGCATCGTGTGCTATTTCAGGGTAACCCTAAGCAGATCACCCCTGAAGAGCATTCCCAGAAGTCACATCCCACTGTCAAATTCAAGTTTGCCAATTCAAATACTTTCAGTTACTTTTTTCCTATTTTTAGATGCAATAAATTTTAAAACATTTTCAAAGAAAGGTACCTTGTCATCATTAATAATTATTCAAGCAACACAGCATCTCATTAGAATTCACATCTAATATTTGTGTGTAAAACACTTTGCTCTCTCCATATCCACCTATAAGTCTGCCCGGATTTTTTACTTAAGAAAAAATGTTTTTGCATCAATATACACTTATAAATTTCTAATCCTCATTGACTTAACACAAATTCTGAACTACTAAAATTCAATTTATTAAGAATTTTACCGTTTCCACAGACATCTTACCTTTTCAGACAGCTATTTCAATCTTATGGCTCAACCACAGCAGAAACTTGAATCCCTTGCCAAATCTTTCAAGAAGGAGGACCTCAAGGGTTTGAACCGACCTGTGTCTCTCCAGTCAACCCAGAATCGCCATATTGACCCCTCTAGACACCATTAAAGCAAGTTCAATTAAAGAAACACCAGGGAAAGGGACTCACAGGGCATTTTCCCACCCAGTGTGACCAGGAGGTTTCTCTTATTAACACAGCTGGGGAGGAAGGCAGCCTGCATCTCCCTGGGGTGCGTGAGAGGACCGTGCTTGTGGACACTCTGCCACCCTTTTAAAGCACTCCTAAGTTTTTCGAGCTCCTTGGCTCTCCTAGGGACCCCGGAGCTTCCCTGTGCTTCCACAGCATACCGTTTGGTTTCTGTCCCCACGAGGACGTAAAGAGCAAGACTTTGGGGTAATTAAGGAAATGGGCATGATTTTTTTAGTAAAATTGGTTGAACTTAATCCAAAGTTTATTGGGTGGGCCTCAACATCAGTTGGAACCAACAATCTGTTCTTACTGCTGCAACTCAAAAGCAGGTTTCCCATAAAAATGATAAGAAAATGTCTCTGCTGCAAAGGTGGAAAGTGTCTTTAGACACTGGTGTCACCTTCTCAAATATTCAGTGACTCCAGGATCTCTCTCAACACTGGTCAACGTTTGCAAACTCCAGTGAAATGTAACACCGAGGCTTGCGGGGCAAACGCCTTCGCTGCCACGCTAGCAGCTCAGAGCCTCCTTCCTGTCTTATTTATAGTAACTTGAACTCAGACAGGGCCAGGCATGTCAAATGACTTCCACCGTGCATTTAGGGAGAAAACTCCACTCTGGGGGGTCCTATGTCCTCTAATAGGAAAGCGGAAACAATAGATAAGATGGGGATGAATGCGCCACCCGCAGGGGAGGGGAAATTCAATGCCTGTAAATGACCCGATTCGTGCCCAGTCAGAGTTTACAGCAAGAGGGGGGACTGTTCTCCGAAATTTTACTTCTACGGATTCTCATAGCTGGGTATCTTTCTGCAACCTTAGCAATGACCTCAGTCCCGTGAATGTGTCATAGCACTGGGCCTGGCCTTCCTCTGTTCACGCACCTGCCCATTTCTGCAGTCCCTGCCAGCGATGGCCCTTGTTCCCAGAGATCTGGTCAGTGTCCACCCTGGCACACACATGGAGTGTACACGCACAGATGTGTCTTGTGCCTATAGCATTCTGCATTGCCCACAAGCACTGCTTAATAACTAGAGGCAGTGCCACCAGCTCAGTCCCTGGAGTCTCAATGCTGAGGCTGCATGGAGCAGCAGGGAAAGCACACGATTTATGTACCTCCATGTCCTAAGAGAAGCATCTGCAGAATTGCGGGGCCAGGGGACCCATCAGAATCCTCAGGAAGCAGCTGCTTGCTGGGAGGACCTTCTGGTCAGGTGGCTTCAGCACGGACTTCAGAGGCTACTGACAGGGGATGAGCATGAAGCCATCTTGTCCTGTGTCACCCACCCTGTGTCATGTGATGGTTACAAGCAAGGAGGAAGCTCAAAGTCTCAGTGATATTCACTTCCTAGGGGCGAGGAGGGAAAGGCAGCCGGGTCCCCACACACAGGGGGCAGAGCTCTGGGTTATTTTGAAGCCGTAGGAGCCGGAAGAAACAGAAAGCCTTACTGAGCACTCTGTCTTGTAGCAGGTGGCACTGCTCCTGCAGGCCTGAGCAGGGCGCAGTGTGAGGGCAGTGTGACCTAAGCGTGACAAGGTCAGTGCACGGCCATGCACGCGCAACAGGAACCACAGGCACCTTGGGGGATGCTTACATGTATGTGCAAGATGTGGAGAAGACCACACAGGAGGCAGGGGCCCGGGTCAGCAGGCAGGCAGCTGGTGTGCTAACGAAGGTCACTGCCGGAGCCACTTCCAGGACCCCTGGATTCCCAAGGCATCACTCTGGACTGTCCCAACAAGCACTGCAGTCACAGTCGGGGCATCGTGCAGCTCCAAGATCCCGAATGCAAGAGCACATCTACAGTCCCCAGTGGGGGGAGTTCTGTGGCCTGAAAATGTACCGCCCACACACACACCCTTCCTCCAAGAATCGCTGTTGGGGATACCGGCTGGATTGCACCTGCTACAAAGAAAGGTCCCAGTAAAAATCAAGTTTGTTCTTTCCCTTAGGGGCCATCTCCCTGGAGAATACTTGGAAGTATCTGCACCTTTCTTGACAACACCC
>NW_007730672.1:0-3997 GCF_000696425.1 Galeopterus variegatus
ATACTGTTTTTCATGGTAGCTTCACTAATTTACATTCCTGCCAACAGTGTACAAGGGTTCTTTTTTCTCTACATCTTCACCAACATTTGATATCTTTTTATTTTTATAATAGCCATCCTAACAGTTCTGAGGCTTTATCTCCTTTTGGTTTTGATTTGTATTTCTCTGGTAATTAGTGATGATTCATATAACTGTTGGTCATTTGTATATCTTCTTGTGAGAAGTGTTTATTCAGTTCTTTGTTTATTTTTAATTGGGTTATTTGTTTTTGTTATTGAATTGTAGAAGTTTCTTATATATTTTGCATATTAACTTTTTAACATATATATGGTTTGTTCATACTATCTAAAACAATCTAAGGAGTCAATGCAATTGTTATAAAAATCCCAATGGCAATCTTTATAGAAATATAAAAAGCAATTCTAAAATTTACCTGGAACCAAAAAATACCCCAAATGGCTAAAGCAATCTTGAGCAAGAAGAGCAAAGCTGGAGGCATCACACTTCCTAACTTCAAAATATATTACAAAGCTATAGTAATCAAAACAGTATAGAATTAAAAAGACATATAGGCCAATGAAACAGAATACAGAGCCCAGAAATAAATCCACACATCTATAGGTAACTGATATTCAACAAGGGTGCCAAGAATATACAGTGAGGAAAGAACAGTCTCTTCAATAAACAGTATTAGGAAGACTGGATATCCACATGCAGAAGAATGAAATTGAACTCTTCTCTTTCAAAATAAAAACAACTCAAATGGATTAAAAATTTAAAAAACACATGTGGGAAAAGCTTCTTGACATTGGCCTTGGCAATGATTTTTGGATAGGACACCAAAAGCATAGGCAACAAAAGCAAAGGGAGACAAGTGAGATTGCATCAGGCTACAAAGCTGCTGCACTGCAAAGGAAACAATCAACAAAATGAAAAGACAATATACTTTAAACTTTTCACACTTTACAGATGTTGCTACACTGTCTTCTTGCTTGAGTTGTTTCCTGTGAAAAATATTCTCTTCTCCTTATTTTTATTCTTCTGTAGTCCACGTCTTCTTTTTTCTCTGAGTCCTCTCAAGTTTTTAGTTTCATTTTGTCTATCTATTACTATGCCTTCAAATTCACCAATATTTTATTCTGTATTAATTTCCATTAATACCATCCAGTGTATTTTTCATATCAAACATTGCAGTTTTTATGTTGAGTGCTTAATATTTTTGAGTTCCTGTATATATTCCTGAGTTAGTTTGGGGATGTTGTTAAATTACTTGTTAACAGTTGTCCTTTCAGATTTTGCTTTTATGATTTGTAAGATGGGTCTAGAACATGATCAGTCTATGGCTAATTATTCCTTATTACTGAGTTAAGAATGTTCTGAGCCTTGCCTACCCAAGGCCTCATGAATTATGAAGTTTTTCAGTCTGATAGGAGAGGCACTATTCCAAGTTCAGGATGAGCTCCAGNCTCATGATGTGGCATAAGGATGAGAGTCCAGGTGCACTGGGAAGCTTGGGATTCGATGGATGACTAAAGAACCTTTTCATGAGAGGCATGGAAAGATTATATCTAACAGACTTGTAGAGAAATGTTATCAGTTATCAGTTTCAACTGGAAATTATGGTACCACTCTTCTCACCTGCAATTGACAAATGTTTCTCTGCATTTCTGACTTATCTCTGGAACTCCATCTGCATGTTGTAGTAGGATACAGTTGATGCCGTGTCCCAAGCTCCTTTCCCAGGTAAATAAATCCGTATCTCAATGGTTGTGAGTGTTGGCTGTTGGTTGATAGAGAAGTTGCATCCTTCACTAGGGAATTGATCTCAACTAATGGGATCCACCTAGCTCTGGAGGGTAAGCATCTCTGGAAGGATAGACTGCCCTCCATGACTAATTATGGCTTCCTTTCTCAAAATAGGACCTACTCTGGGGCATAAACTGTGCTTTGAAGCTCCTCATGAGATCCTGCTGAGGCTCAACTCTAGTTGCAACCATGTCCTTGCTCCTCTACTTCCCCTTCCCTATCCTTCTTCCCTCGCTTNCTTCTCCTTATTTTTATTCTTCTGTAGTCCACGTCTTCTTTTTTCTCTGAGTCCTCTCAAGATTTTAGTTTCATTTTGTCTATCTATTACTATGCCTTAAAATTCACCAATATTTTATTCTGTATTAATTTCCATTAATGCCATCCAGTGTATTTTTCATATCAAACATTGCAGTTTTTATGTTGAGTGCTTAATATTTTTGAGTTCCTGTATATATTCCTGAGTTAGTTTGGGGATGTTGTTAAATTATTTGTTAACAGTTGTCCTTTCAGATTTTGCTTTTATGATTTGTAAGATGGGTCCAGAACATGATCAGTCTATGGCTAATTATTTCTTATTACTGAGTTAAGAATGTTCTGAGCCTTGCCTACCCAAGGCCTCATTAATTATGAAGTTTTTCAGTCTGATAGGAGAGGCACTATTCCAAGTTCAGGATGAGCTCCAGGTACTGATACTTATAAGCCTTTCTTTCCTTGACCTCTTGTACTTTTCCTACACAACATGCTGATCAGTACCCTGCTGAACACTCTAGCAGAATCTGTAGATATTTCTAGTGTTCTCTTTCTGTGACATTCTCTTTTCTGTGGTGCTCTGTCCCATGAACTAGCCAATGTGTTCTCAGCGGACACTCACCACTATCTCCTCAAGTCAGGGATTCCCTAGACTCTGCCCCAGTTTCTTTCCATGAGACACAGCCTGGAAACTCTCTCAAGGCAGTAAGCTGGGACTCACTTCATTTGTTTCTCAGATGTTAGAGGTTATTGTCCTTTTTTTATAATACCATTGTTGCATATATTTCGTGTGTTTGTAAATTTCAGGTGGGAGGATGAACCTAATCTCTGTTACTCCATCTTGGCAGGAAACAGAAGTTCAGGTATATGTTTGGACTGCTGAGCATGTCTTCTTTTTATTACAATATCTCATTTCTCTTTGGCTAATCACTTTCCCCCACTTTTAGTCCATAAGTTGCAGATTGGGCTCTTCTTCTACTTTCCAAATGAAATAGAGATCTTACATGTCAACAAATTATCATATTCACAATAATAGCTCAGAAGTGGACATATATAGCAATATATTTAAAAGTACATTTAATTTGACTCAATTTTACAAGCAAATAATCAAATGAACTAGAAACAAATGAGTATCTCTCAATGTGGCAATTATTAAATGCCATCATGTATCTACACACAAAGGAATATCTCGTAACCTTTATAAGAGCACTTCAGCATGAAATCAGACTGAAGAAGGCTAAAAAAGAGAATGATGGGGCAGATAGAGAATTCCTATAAAAAATCTTTTTCAAGATGTCTTGCTGTGATTAGGGAGAGATAAATAGAAATTTAGCTAGAAAAAAAATTGGGTCTTGAAAGGTATTTTTAAAGGTAGATAATATTAATGCACGTGTTGTAAAGAGGATAATGACATCTAGACTAAAAACTTCAGGGTTTGTTAATTCAGTGAAGTCGAGATAATTTTAAAGTAGTAATGCTAGACAGAATAAATACCTGAAGAAATGAGAGGTCTTGGTCAGATTTGAGGATGCTTTGAATCAAAATTTCCAAAGTTGTGCTTACAAAAGTGGAATTATCAGATTTGGTAGGGATAGAAAAATATCTTTAGGGTTGAGGAGCCTGATGTATTGATGAATTATTTATATGGCGTTTGGAATAGCCCAGAATGGTGATGGAGATTGAAACGATGACCAGAAGAGCAAGACTGTGAAACAGGGATCAACCCATTGGTTAATGCATAGATGTGGCTGGGTGGCTGGTAATAACACAATGAAAGGTAGTAATGGCATATTGTAGAACATTTGAAGGAAAAGATTTTTTAAGAAAAGATAACTTGTGTAACTTGTAAGTGAAAATGAAGAGTACTTGCCTCATCTCCATCTCATGATGTGGCATAAGGATGAGAGTCCAGGTGCACTGGGAAGCTTGGGATTCGATGGAT
>NW_007730672.1:4847-5722 GCF_000696425.1 Galeopterus variegatus
TCTAGTTGCAACCATGTCCTTGCTCCTCTACTTCCCCTTCCCTATCCTTCTTCCCTCGCTTCCTTAGAGATTCCTTCTCAATTTGCTTCCTCAATAAAACATTTTCTTAAGAATCCCCATCTCAACCTCTCCTTCTGGATCACCCAATTCGAGTTAAGTCAGTGTTTAACCTAGCATGTCCAAAATGAAATTCCTACTTTTCTCACCCCCTGCCTTCAAACTACTCCTTCACCAATCTTTCCCTTCTCATCGAAAAGGTACTGACATGAACTCAGGTGTCTAAGTAAAAATAGAAAAGTCTGCTTTTATTCCTCTGTTTCCAATCTATTATTGAGTTCTATTGATGTTACCAATATCCATCCAAATCTCCAACTAGCCCAAGATACTATCATCTTTAACCTTAACTTCTTTAAGAAGATTTCTAATACTCATCCTTCAACTCTTACAATGGAAAATCTTTCCCAGTTATAATCTGTGTTCCATAGAGCAGCATTATCATTTCCTGGTGTATACACTGCAGTTTCACTATAATCCCAAACTAACAAGCCTGAAGTAACATGTAAATTTGTTAGAATTTTTTGTTGTTGTTGTTTCTGTTTGTTTGGCTTTATTTTTTTTATTGTTTGATGTTTTTATTTTAACTTCTCAATATACATTGTTGTTGATTTTTGTGACCCTTTACCTGTTCTACTTTCCCCCTCCCTTTCTCCTCTCCCCCCCTACATCATATCTGTTCACTTAACAAGTTCAAGGAATTGTTGTGATTGTTATGGCTTCTCCCCATGCCACCCTTTGTTTGTTTGTATATTTCTTCCTTTATTTATTTTTAGCTCCCACAAATAAGTGAGAACATGTGATATTTCTCTTTCTGTGCC